>NW_018020623.1:671688-819413 GCF_002006095.1 Pseudomyrmex gracilis | reverse complement strand
TTATTCATGAAACTTTTTTTGTTCATAAGTTTTTTATAAACAATGAGCGACGGCTAAAACCTTCATATTATTATTCAGGGAGGTGACCTTGATAACATATGTCAAAATTGTTGAGATCGGAAAATAGTCCGTATAACTGCATAATTACCAGAAATTAAATCTTCCTTGACTAAATAACAGATTGCCTTATCATCATCTGATGATTAAACTCTCCGAGAGAGAAACAGTAATTTACCTTGAAAATATCCCCATAAACAATGCTCTGTTTCAATTTAAAATGCCAATTAGCGCGAAATAAATATTTACGATTCCCGAAGTATGCAATGACATTTCTCACAATTGATCTGCCAAGGATGAAACTTCGAACGTTTTCCGTATCGATTAAGAATTGCGCGCGTTTGCGTTGTTATTGAACGACTAACTATTCTTTTAGATTTTAATTAAAATGTTCAATTTGTTTGAGAATTAATTTATGAACAAGCAAATCGTAAAGACTTTGGCAAAGTTGTTTGGTGTTACAATCGTAATCTCATCTTGTGTTTAAATTTCGTGCTATAATAAGACTCTGCGAAGCGCGAAACTTTTGCGCATTATAAACGGAAGCGATTTGGAGAGTCGGAAATTTGAATCGTTTTCATTTCGTCGGGAGGATAAATTTGAACGATTAAACTCGAAAAGTGCTATTTTAAAATTTTTATAAAAATAAAGAGTCAATAAAAATATTTAAAATTCAGATATTTGCGATGTACGCGTTATAACATCATTCTGCGCGTTACGTTGATATTTTACGAGATAAAACAAATGTAATAAAACCGGTTCGGCAATTATTTTTGTAATTTCCATTGTGTATTGTTGTTACACTTCTCTCCTATTTTATTCTTTCGAAATAAAAACGACTTTACAGTTTTTTTTTTTTTTTTTCACATGCACATAAATCTAAACCCGGTCTCATTACGAATTCTAACGCGAAACGCATAATTAACTTTTTGTTTCCGATATATTCACACGTTTATTTCGCAGTGTATCCAATTATCTCGATGCAAATTGCGAGAGACACATATTGATTTTGAAATTCTATGTGATAATAACAACCAAAAGTATTCGCGCGCGCAGTCTGGATAATAATTTTCGATTACTCCATATACTTTGCGTCATCGACTGTATGTCATCGGTGCGTTAATCACCTGTATTGTTCTCAAATATAATCGAACGTGCGGGATCAAAGATTTTGGCGATTACCTCATCCCGATCGATACGCACGTTTTTGCTAATAAAACGAACACGTTCGTAATAGACGCAAATCCGTCCTTTGTTGCTCTAAAACCGCCTGACTCCGGTTTCCTTTCGCTTGTTGTCAGGAGCAAGTGATTTTCCCCGTCAATTGTCCAACGCTAACGCGGCGTGAACAATCTGGAGAGACGTTCATGACATCATGACGTCGTACGGAGAAGGACAACGCGTCCGCGACGAGAGAAACTTGACCTGAGAGAAGGCCACGTGAGACAAGGGAAAGAATCTTCCTGCCGCCGCGTGAGCGACAATGTCAGCGCTCGCCACGGATACGCCACTGTCGTCAACCGCCGTTGCCGAGGAAGTGACGACCGCTCTCATATCCGCCGTCACCAGGGACACGCGACTGGACGTCAATCCCATCGCGGTGATCCTGGCGGTCTCCGTGATCTGCATCCTGTCGCCCGTCACTATCACCGGCAACTCGATCATCTTAGCCGCTTTCTACAGATACAAGAGGCTCAGAACTGCGTCCAACTATCTCCTGGTCTCGCTGGCCATCAGCGATTTCGGCGTAAGTTTATTTATCCACACGACTCTGTTCTCGCTCCTTTATACAAGCAACGTTACGCAAAGTAGCAAATTACGTTAACGTGAATTTTGAAAAAAAAAAAAACGTTTAATTTTGCGCGAACAAGTCTCATTGCAGCAAGTTTCATATTTTTGTAAAGAAAAAATATTGAAAATTATTGTTTAGGTTTTTATTAATGGACACATTGCGAATATCTTGCGTAGACTCTTCACAATCTTGTACTTTTTTTACTTTTCTTTTGCAGTTTGTTAAATTTAGAGTCCTCTTTTAATCTTCCTTTTCCGTTTCTCTTATAAAAGAATTTTCGCGGTTTTGCGTCACGGCTGCAAACAAATTCAGTGTTTGTACGGTGGTCACTTTTCTCGCCGCTTTTGCGAACTGATTCTCAGCGGCATCAATCTTGCTGCGGTTTGACGTGTCTTCGCGGCCAACTTCCGCGCGCGATAAGGCACGCGTTATCCTCATTCATTTAGATCCGCGATAACAACCGGGGTGTTGGCTTTTTTTTTGTCAGGTCGGCGTGTTCATGCCGTTCGGGATGCAGCTGGAGCTCTCGGGTCTACCGGAAAACGGCGTTTCCACCCTGTGTATCATGCCATACTGCATCATCATCGCGCTCTGCAGCGTGAGCGTCCTGGTGACCGTGGCCATCGCGGTGGACCGTCTGACTTCGCTTGCGCAGCCGCTGAGATACAGAAACATCATCACCCACAGCAGCATAGAAAAGTACATCGCGGTCTTTTGGATATACGCGATCGCCGTCGGCCTCTCACCCCTCATTCACGCACAAATCATCGGAAGGACGCAGTCGTACAAGTAATAACTCACTTGCTTACTTTTGTAAATCGCCGATGTTTCGTAGACGTAGACAGTAGTGATTTGTTTAGATTTGTATACTTGTGAGTAATTTAAGGAAGAAGAATACTAATTTATTTAAGTGCCATACAAAACAAACAATTTAATTTAAAACCAAATTTTTCACAAGTATCGTGAAGACGGGCTACAATTTAAAATATAAGCGAAATATAATGGACGAATTATAATTTCTTATAACATCTCCGAGTTAATTCCGGAACAGATTAATTATTCAGTGTAATCTTTGCCGGAGAGTATCTGATTGCGAGAGTCTCGTGAATACATTAATTATTTAAAGATGATCTTCTCTCGGGAATATACTCCACGAACAACTCGTGAACCTCGCGATTGTTCACGTCAAGGAAAATACTGTTCTGTTTTAGCTACGGACGGAAGAATATACGCGAACTTTCGTTTAATCCGTGTAACGGTAAAGTAAAAGTTTAGATAGATTCGCTTTTTTTACAAAAATCCTCGAAAGAGATCAAGGTTATTTTTGTTTTTTTTTTTTTGCTTTTTAGCAGATTTGTATTCTGTTTTTAATCTCATCTTCCCACACACGCATATGAAGAAACACACGTATTATTTTCACAAACCCCATCGGTTCCGGAAAATTGTTAAAATCGCGTTGCCTATTCTAGTCACGTTCCATAAACAAAGAAAAGAGCAAATGTGTGCACAATTTCGCACGATATTACACGTCGCTATTCGTTCACGGTATTGTGTTCTTTCATAAAAAATAGTATTTATTCAATATTTCGATGACTGTCTGTTTTCAGTCAGTTATTTACAAAACATTAAACTTCGTTAACACCTACACGATGTCGCGTATCCCACGCGAGCGCATTCGCGAGACCATCTGGCGATATTCCAAATGATTTCACACAATTTTTAATTGATGCCGTTACAATGTTTCGACGTAAACCACCAAATATCATCAAACTTGTTTTTTGCGCAAACTGCTTCTTTTTTTTTTTTTTTTAACCAACTTCTTTTTCCGCTCTTTAAACATTCTAATTATAGCGTTATACGAGCAAACGCGAGGAATATAAAAAAAGGTGGTTTTCCGTTTGCTTCGCGCACTAAAGTGTAACAAAAGAAGTTTACACAGTAGCCTTTCATTTGCCTGTCCTCTACCGCGGGAGAAACGAACGAGCATAAGAAAACTTAAATAGAGCAAAAACGAGTTACACGTGCGGTATTTTTATTATCGCGCGATCGAATCGATATCTCTTCGCCGCACTTTAAAGTACACAGAGACGATGAAATTAATTAAAAGATCCGTGAGCGTAGAAATTCTAACTATAATCAATCCGGTGAGAATTTTACTCAAACTAACGCACTTCGGTGATTAAAATCTTGAAGATAAAGTCACTTTCTTTCTCTCACACACGCGTTTAATGTTCGTTCCGAGCAAACGTTTTAACGCATCGCGTTTCTACAAATAGAAAAAACGCGAGGAATCTTACCGAGAAATCATGGAGTGTATGAAAACACCCACGTGATTTATATTCGTCGCGGTTACATTATCCCTTCACGCACGTGTCGTCGTCGAAAGGAGCGATCTCGTTACACGGATGATACATAATAATTGAATTCCAGACTAACTAAACTATACATTATATCGCGCGCGTCGCCGCAGGACCAGACGGAACTTGAAATCTTATTTCGAATCGTTTTTTTTCTTTTATCAACATTCCATTATATTTAATTTTCGTTTTTCAACGCTTTATTTACAAATAACTCTCGTACAGAGAGCGTCTTCGTAACGTTCCTTCACATTTTTATCGTAACATAATTTTAATAACAAACGTGTCAGCACTCGGTCGTGATCTTCGACAGCTTGTCATCGAAATGACGTTTACGTTAAGCGCGGTCGCAAAAGTTATCGCAATTTATTATCGTATTTTTAATTACGATGCGAAGGGGGATAACATTTTAAATTACCTTCCGCGCAACTTTCATTTCGAGAAAATATTGAAATATTTTAACGATGTAATATTTGTATATCGCTTCAATATATACGCGATCAAGAATTTTGCGTTTATCTTTTTTTGTTTTATTTTTAATCATTATTTTCATCTTTCACCGTGGGAGGAAATTTCTAAAGAGCGTAATTTACAAGAAGATACTTCCGTCCGCATTCTTCTGTTTATAACAAATCGCCCCCCGTTGATTAATCGACGAACAGTCGATTTAATTTCGTAAAAAAACGGAGCGCAATTATGTAGATGCAAATTCAGAAAAATTGTTTGCACGTAAAACAAAAACAATTTTTCCGCGATAATCGGTCTTGCGCGACGCAATTGCAATTTCCGACATAAAAAAACTAACGCACGGAGATGAGGAGGAAGAAGAAGGAAAAGGTGTCAAATTATATCGCTTGCTTGCCGAGTCTAGCAGCGATATTAGCTCTGCGGTATATTGCTTGCACCACCTGGCGAGACGGGCGAAGCTTCTCACTCTGTGAGCCTCGCAGTATTGCGGGTCGTGCACGAGCGATCAAGCGACGCGCTAAAACGTTAGACTACAAAGGGCGACAAGAAGGTTCTTTCACCCTCTGACACGTACCTTCGCGCAATCAAAGTAACCCCTTGGGGAACCTTCGATCGATTCCCCCGGCGCGCACTCCGTTGCACATCCACCTCATTCGCGTTCATATCCGACATCGCATGCATGAAGACATAAATTTATATTAGCAGAAGAGGAAAGAGCGGAGAGAGAAAAAGTATACGCGCGAGGTTTGTGTTTTTTTTTTTTTTTTTTTTTCCAAGGAAACACGTACACGATATGTGATTTACTGATAAACGTGTGTATTCTGCGAGCTCGCAAATCACTCTAAAATAATCGGAGAAAACATGTAAACACACACTTCTGTCGCCGCTTATATCGTTGCTCATCTTTCCGATTTCTATTTGCTTAGATATAATCTGCGTTTTAATCTGTATTTTTCATTTATTCTTGTTTTTACTCTTCATATAAATGTAATTAATAAATGTATTAATAATTAATGTGTAAATAAATAACGTATTAATAATTAATTATCTTTCTGTTGCTATTTATTTAACGTTTATTTTATATTCTATTTATTTAACGTTAAACGTTGTTCTACATTTTACAGAGCGTGTTCTCATTTCAATATTAGCTTTTCGAACGTTTTTCTTCTATCCTTTTTTTGCAATTGCGCACTCAATAAAGTTATTATATCATCGTTATTATATTGTAAAAAGTAAAATAAATACATCGTTAGAGCAATTGAATGTGGCGTTCTGCTTTGAAAAGTTGCAATTAAATTTACATTTATCTCGACGTTTCATCTTACAGTGGAAGCTGCAGATTCGACGCGGCCGTGCTACCGCCGGTCCGGGTGTTCCTGGTCGTGGCAGTATGGGCGCCGAGCGCCCTCGTCCTGCTCGGCTGTTACATGTACGTTTATCTTGTCGCGCGTGCACACGCGCGCGCAATTTACACGGTGGAGTTGTCGTTCAGACATCAAACGCAGACGTTACTGCCGCGTTACGGACAGACGCTCGCAGTCACGGTCGGTGCTTTTCTCATCTTGTGGCTGCCGTTTCAAGTGAGTACTACTTGCCGCAGTGCACAGCAAAGAAATGTGAAACCAAAGAAAAGTTCTTTCTTTCTCTTGCGCGCGCGAAAAGATTTACGATCTTTCCGCTTGCGTAAAAACCGTGCCGTGGCGCGGCGAGAAGCACGTTGCGCCGCGCCATGTCTGATCATATAAACGCCGCCACTACTTGGACGTCGCGTCGGACACGCGCGACATCAATTTCATTTCGCTGCTGCGGTCGCCGTCGTGCACGCACATATATACACACACATACATACGCACATCACGTGCTCGCACGTGGAAATGAGGTTTAAGTTTGATATAGTGTTCATAAGACGGTATACGATATAGAGAGCACAAGCTTGTACATTCGATGCTCGTATCCACGCGCAGCAGCGCCGGTAATAAACAGAAGAGAAGAGACAAGAGAAAATAATAATAAGAAGGAAGGTCGAGACGCGTCGTATACGTCCAACGTATGTATGATTAACCTGTCACGCGACTTTTTAATCTCTCCCGAGACCGAGTTCACGATGCATACACACACATACGTGTGTGTATCGATTCTCGCCTTCCGTCCGTTATTCCCGTCCGCCTTTTAACATCGTCTTTCCGGGTCGTTTACGAAATTCCGCGACCAAACACGTTGACGACGTTCATCTCGGTCACAGACGATTACCTCGACACACAGGAGGTAATGACTTGTTTGCTCTTCGACGTGATTCTCAGACTTCGTGCATTTTTTTTTTTTTTTTTTATTTTTTTATTTTTTTTACCTCGCCGGTCTAAATCGCGGGCACAGGCGCGCGCACGCCGGTTTTAAGAGGATCAGATTTCATGATGAGCGTTTATTACGAGACGTTGTTACGTCAGACGCGTTTTATTGGGTAAAATTCAGTTTCTCGCGCAAGAGATCACACGCGATAACGAGATCTATTCTCTCTCTCTCTCTCTCTCTCTTTCTTTCTTTTTTTTTTTCTTTCTCGCCGCCTATGTTCTTCGCGCACGTTTGTCACATGTGTGTTCGAAGGATCACCGCGGATCGATACGGAGAATATCTCGGAGAGAACAAAGAAGAGTTAAATTAATAAGCTTACGCCCGCATGATGATGATGGGATCAAGTGCGGGATTCGAAATACATCTCGACGAGATATATATGTCGAATCCGGCGGCTCTGTCGAACACGCCGAACCCGAAGAAATACGAGCAAGGGGATACTTTTCCTTCTTTTTTTTTTTAAAAAAAAAAAAGCAATATCTCGCGCGAAGTTCTCGCGTAAATTCTGTTGACAAATCCGCAGCTTCGAGAGAGCCTAAGTACACTCGGTTGCTTAAGAGTTGAGAAACTGGCCGACTTCGAGAAACGGTGGTGTCAAGAGAAGCGATAAGAAAGTTTTGACCTTGGTTTGTCTTGACTTATTACTTTAAGCGAGGAAAAGTTTCAACGATCGAGGAACAATACGTAACTCGCGGAATTATGGAAAGAGAGAGAGAGAGAGAGAAAGAGATAGACGTGACGCAAGAACAATTTATACAAAAAATGACGAGACAAAAAAAGCGCTTCTCGCGTTCTTCTCAACGCGTTTTTGTTTTATGCGATCGCGCTGTAAAAAAATCCGAGCAAAATACGAGAATTGCAAGCACACAATTGCAAGCCCAGTTCCGTTCCTTTAGCGCGCGAACTTTTTACGGAATAAAGTGGCGCGATTTAATTCAGCGAGACTGTCGCTCATCGGTAATGATAAGCGAGAAATCGTTACGTCACGTGTCTCTCTGGCGCAATGCGGGAAAATCGCATCCCTTCGGGTTACGTCGAGACGAATTCGCTTCGCGGGACGCGAAAGCGAAACGGTCTCTCCGTTCCGCTTTTGAAAAATATTATGTCACACATATACATACGTATATACACATATACATATTTCCTATATATATATATAGAAAATAAAAAAAACCTCCGCGATGTGCATCGCAAAATAATTTTTATACGTGGGAAGAGACTTCAAAGGGCGCGTCGGCGGTTGCATCGACTTTATGCTTCGAGCGTTTTCTTCGGAAATCGATATCTATCAGTATAGCTTTGTTGTTGAAATTCCTTTTCACTATAAAACGGCGGCGGTCGGCCGCAGCGAACTTTCGAAAGCAATAATCGAGAACACATCTCTCTTCGTTTTCCAGACCTGCATGCTGGTCGACATATTTTGCGGCACTAACATACTGTCGAACTGGACGGTGGTGTGGCTGGGTCTGCCGATTCTCGCGCACAGCGGCGCGAATCCCTGGATCTACGCGTTTCATCACGGCGAGATGCGCGTCGCCGCCGGCAAGATCGCCGAGGATCTGATCGCGCTGTTCGGTCTGATGCCGAGTCGCTACGTCTGCTCGCCGATGAGACGGAGCATCAACGCGAATCTCGAGCTGGCCGAGGTGAACAACGACAGCAACGAGAACAGGCGATATCCGCCCGTCGAAGATTGCTTCGCGGTCGCCAAACCGCACACTGTTCTCTGCGCCAGCAGAAAGTGCCAAGACCCTTTGGAGAAACTCACCGATATCTCGCCCGAGAAGGACAACGTCGAGCACGCCGCGTCCTGCAGCAGTCGGGCGGACGACATCATCGAGGAGAACATCCACGATCTCACGAAAATGCTCGACCCGAAGTACATTATCGATCGGACCCACGTGATCGACTCCAACCACAACATCGACAAGATTCGAAACTTGAAATACCTGCTGGACCCGACCTTCAACAAGATCAGGCATCTTCGGCGACTGAATCATAAGCGGATAAACAGCAAGAACTTTCCGCTGATCTCCGAGCCAAAGTTTATATCCTATCAGAACTTGAAGAGCGACGGACCGCACAGCAGTCGCAGATTTTTCCAACTGAACGCGCTATCAGACCCGATGTTGAGCACCGACACACCCGGAGTGGAGACGAAGGACTTCGACGAGGCGATGTGCCGTGGCAACGGTCAGAGACGAAATTCGAATCTGTCGTCCATGTCGGATTCCAATCTCAAATCCGCCACGACGCACACTTGCGACGCAAACATAAAGCCATTCCCGACGAGCGGAAGCGGCGACGAGGATCACGGCTACTCCGTCCAGAATCTCAATCACGGATTCGAGGGCGCGTTAGCCAGGCACGCGATAATGCTCTACAGGCAGATCGAGGAGCAGCGAAGAGCCAGCAAAACCACCTCGCCGCATCCGCGACCGAAGTTCCGCGGCTTCGGGCGCGTGAGTCCGAACTTGAAGCTCAAGCTGAAGACCAGTCCGGCGTCTTCTTCATCGGCGCCCAACAGCGCCCTGCCGAGTTCCGAGGCGAGCACACCGAGGCGCAGCGCGTCGCCGAGCGTGCCGCACGTGACCATCACGCCGAACAAGTTGGCGAATCTCATCAACTTGGATCCACCGTCGTCGAGAGGCGCGTCCGCGCATCACCGAGCGGACCTTACTGCCAGAAATGTGATGCAAACTCGCAAAAACCTGGACGTCCTGAGGCACTCCGAGTCGATAAACACGATCGATCCGCACCGCGTAATTCTACTCGAACCCTGCAACTTGATGGACACCCTGATGGTTCCGACGATACACTCCGAACCTCCCAGTCCCATTGAGCCTCTTCCCGCGGCCTCACTTCAGAACGAGGAGACTCAGAGTCTCGAGATCCCGCGCGACGTCGCCATCGACATTGCGACGCAACGCGCGAAGTCACCTCTAGGTAAGAGAAGCAGCCCCGTGAGACACTCGGATCCGGTGATACCCACCGTGCTGCTGAACATCGAAGACTATAGCGAGCCGTCCGAACAACAGAATGATAATAATCAGAGCCACGATCTTCCATCCAGCAACACGCCGATGTTGGAGCCGATCGATCTGTTCGAGGCGCTGCTGAAAAACTCGGACAAAGGTAGAGACGTAAGACTGCCCGATCCAATCTTCGCCGAACACGATTCGACTAGATTCAGTTCGAGGCGACCGTCCGACTCGAAGTGGTCGGAATCGTCGAGAAGTCAGGAGATTCTGTCGAGCGTGACGGAACGTGACCTAACATTTCCGTCGTCCTATTCGGTCAACGATTTCCAAACGTGCAACAGCAGTAGTGATCTCAACGACGTCACGTCCCTGGACCCGTTCATGTGTCCGGACGCTTTGTCGTCGTCGCTGCGCGAGTCGTTCTTCAGCGCGCCGTCCGTACCCGACTCGGACATTTTCACGTCCTTCGAAGATAGCGACGGGGCCCCGGTCCTTACGCCCGACGTCTTCACGCCCGATTCCGAACGCGACAACTCGTCGGCGTACAATTCGATGTCGACGGTGAATCTCCGACGATGCGTGATCGAGGCGGCTTTGCAGAGCAGATCGACGGAGTCGGTCCATCGCGCCGGATACCCGTCGACGCGATCCTGCGCGATCCTCCGACTCGAGCCGGAGGTGCACTCGAGCAAGCTGCGTGTTCGACACTGCGGGAATTACATCCTGAAGGACCCGCCGGTCAAAAGGAATCCGCAACTTGCGCCCCTCGCCATCCCCACGCCTACCGACATTTGCACCCCGACGTTCGACGTCGTGTCGGAGATCAAGAGCGACAACGGCGTCGGCGTCAGAGTGTGAACTCCCTCGCTGGGAACGAAATAAACTCGGGGGGGAACACGTACGTCACCGTGTGTACAAAGTCGACTGTGTTTCAAACTGCTAATTAATCGTCGTATTGAGAGAGAAAACGCGTTCTGTGTGGTCCAAAGCATTGCCTGCGAATCGATGCGTTGTTACGCAAGCGTGCGATTGCGTTCGTGTACCGCGAATCGATCCGCGAATCATGAGACGGTTATTTCGAAATTTTTGCTAAGGTGAAATTGAAGTCTTGCGGGAGACGTCGAGTTAAGCTTGTAACCTGTTATTGCTTGTGTACCTGATAAAAAAATGATATATTTGTTGACTAGAGCGAGGAAGAGAGAAAAAGCTCGTGAATATATTACAGAAGTTACTGGAATATTTTCTTCAGCAAGATGTGTAGAATTATGCTAAAATCTACTGCGATATGTCGATAACGCGATTTTGCGAAGCCAAATAAAAATCTGTAATTTTTTTGCCTTACTTTTGCGAACGTTTTTTTTCTCGTGCAATTTTTTGAAAAAAAAATGTTCTAATGTTCTAGAAAAACATTATTTCTCTTTAATATTCATTGCATTTCTCTCACGAAGATGAAAGAAATGTAAGGAAATTTTTAATTCGTTCGCATTTCAACAAATTACATTTTCTCACGCACGTTTTTTCGTTTCGACAATAATATAATAATGGCAATCCGCAAAATCATACATAACGTACAAAACTGATGACGAACAGAAGCATACGCGAGATGAATAAAAATGAGGATGTTGAAGGGAGAGAGAAAGAGAGAGGCTAACAAATATATATATATATATATATATATATATATATATATATATATATATATATACATATATATTATATACGATTGATGGAGGGAAAGGAAGGACCAAAGTACAGAAGAAGTGCAAACTTCACAAAGGACAAACAATAGCATTAGACGTACTATTTTCTTTATGACATTTCATCACACGTCGGGTGCGCGACATAGTGACATTTTTCCGCGAACGTCTTGTGAAGATCTTTAACTTTTGTATTACGTCGCTGTGTAAAAAATCGCTTTTCTAGCTAGAACGAAGAGAGTATTTATTGAGAACGCGAGATAAAAAAAAAAAAAAAACTCGCGTTGATCCTCACAACTAAATGCCAATTAAAAAAATACTAAAATACTTTTATACGTACGATAATCGAGAGAGAGAGAGAGAGAGAGAGAGAGAGAGAGAGAGAGAGAAATCACGCGTGTAAATGTAAATTATTTTTATCATGTACTCTTACATTTTTCAAAAAACATAAAGTTTCCTATATACTCCATGTACCTAAACGGTGTCTCCGTGAAATAACTTAAGCGACGTACGTGAAACAGTTTAAGCGGTGAATAATTTAAATGCAACTCGTACCAAGGGAATATTTTATGACACACGCACACTGACAGGTACGGAGGGAGAGGGAGCCGGCTGATTAAAAATAGATCTTTCTTTCTTCTCGTGTTCACGTTGACTGATCTTTCGATTCGTCTTCCATGGGACTTTGTAATGATGTAAAAATTATAAATATATAGACACATTGCACACACATACATACACGTACACACACATAGGATCTTTCTCGCCGCTATATACCGTTCATTCTTTTTTTTTCCTTTTTTGTCTTGCAATAACATAACGATCAATAAAAGTACCGACCATCAGTATTGATCGTTTTGCAATGAGACGACAGAACAATTTTCTACAGAGTTCGAAAGAGATATAGAGACGATAAATGTGTAACGACTCTTTTTCCGAAAATACATCCTCGATTATACGCAGTGTTATCCTTCCGCGCGATCGGTTTATTTTATTGCAAGTCACACACGGATATACACACGGATTTACACCGTGAGAGTGAACTTTTGTTTCTCACCAAACTGAGCTTTCGTCATTTCTTTTCACGGAAGACACTGTTGCAATATACGAGTTCCGTAAGAATGAAACTCCAGTATTCACACGGAAGTGACAGGCACTGATATATTTTTATGAAGTAACTTTATCTACTTGTTCGTAAGTGTTAAGCGTGAGAGAGCGAAAAAAAAAAAAAGAAGCCTCGAATTCGCGCCTAATGCGATGTCCGAAAGAACGTGGAAAGAGAAAAAATGATCGCGATGAGGCGCGCGCAACGCATCCTTCCTTCTAACATTGAACACGATTTCGAAAAAAAAAAAAAAAAAAATAGAAATACGTAGCGACGAGCATTGAAACGCCAATGAAGAAATATTGATTGAGGAAAAAATAAAATAAAATAAAAATGCGAATTAACAAATTTTAAACTCTACTATATCCTAAGAAAGAAAATCTTTCTCTCGTCCGTGTTTAAATGGTCTCCTATAATGTATTCGCCTAATAAGAAAAAATCAAAGAACGAATTTGAATGAAATGGAGAACATGTGTGTGTGTGTGCGTGTTATTGTCCGTTTCCGTTAATTTCCGGATAACGATAATATATCGGTCGATTACGCGTCAACCGCGATTGGTGTGAATTCAGTTAATCGACCGACACGATGACGGGTCAGTTTCCGACGGAATATAACCGGTCAATTCAGTTAATCAGAAATGACGGAAACGGGCGTTATAGTCTGTTAAGATTATTATTTTTTTTTTTTTTCTAGAAAATAAGGAGATGTATAACGCGAGAATCTAGATGTTCTACCGACGAAATACATTTCTTTTTATAACGTGCTAGTTTCGAACTTACAAAAAAATTCGCCGGAAAAAATGTTCCGACGCGTGTAACGATTCAACGAAGACTAAAGAAACTACAATGGAGGAATTAATGATCATTATTGCCTGGTTAAGCGTCGGAGCGTGAATTATTTCTCGTTATTTTTTACAGAACCGCGTGGATACAAAAAAAAAAATATAAAAAAAAAAAAATTCGACGCGGGAGGTGTGACGACGAAGAGGTTACGTCGCGAATGTTGTAATTATACAATCATGTGTATGTTTTTGTATATATTTATGTATACAAAAAATATATAATACCTCTCAATTAGATCTAAACGTATAGCGTTTCTCTTTGCGATCGTTCCGATGATTGTTCCCGATCCTCTTTGTCCTTGTTTTCAATCCGCTTACTTGACTAAGAGAGACATCTTCTCCTTCGCTTATCTTCTTCTTCTTATTATTTACAAACAACCACATTTTCCTCTCGTCTTCTTTTTTTTATATTTAAATTTTCTTACAGTCAGCTGCAAGCCGTTCGCGTACATACCGTCGCACTTGTATCCGAGATAAACCAATTTGAATTTGGCGATATTGATTATCGATTATTGTCGATTCGACTTGAAGCGACTGCAAGCGCCGCTTTTCTGATAGTTTTGTTTTCGCGCACCATCTGTCGTGAAATTGATAAAGTTATCGATTTGAATTTCGCGTGACCTCTTTTGTCATCATTTGCGCAATACCGTTCTTCGAGTCCAAACACAGTCTTGTTATTTGTATTTTGTCCTTGACTACGTTCAGTCAGCAAATACGCGAAGGTACGAGCGGACATATTCCAGCGATCTACGTGGTGTCTCAAGTGATTTATCGAGAACAAAAGATATCGGTAAAGTAAAATATATTCTGTATAATATTCGCGTAAGCCAATTTTTCGTTTCGTTGTTTTCTCGGAAGAATGTAAGGATAACGTCTCGAATCTTCTTTCGAGACAACTCTGTTTTGTGTCGATTGAGTTATTCGGTTTTGAGACAAAGGCATTCGTTAATTTTGAAAACGAGGTTTAATTCCACTTGTTCGTGTTTCGGCACGTATTTTCAGATTTTTCACATCTAAATCAATCATGGATACATACGTGATGAGCAGCAATAGATTCAACAATATGAGAAAGATGTTGCGAATGAAGGATAAATCTTTGGAATGCATTTGCTACAGACCGCATTCTAAGATCATATGCAACAGTTGTGGATTTTGGACCAAAGGGAGAGTGAGACACTGTTGCCCACAACATCCTCAGGTTATAATGCTTTTTTGCTTTTTTTTTTTGTAGCATAAATTAATAGCAAAATTTCAAGATATTTTTCTCAAACCTATTGTTTATTTCTTATTTTACAGATGATATTCTTATATGACTATGTTACATGTCCACGTTGCAAGAGCTATAACTTTATGCTGACAGAAGTTTGAAGTCACTGACATCCATAGCAGAGAAGCCACAGAGATTAGAATGTTAGATATAGGTAGATATTCATAAACATAAGACTGTTATTCATACAATAAACATAGCGACATAAGACTGTTGTTTATTCATGTAACAAATATTTTTTCATATAATATTCATATAATAGTGACATAAGAATGTTATGTTCTGAATCAAGCGTGATATTTTTACTTATTTGCATTAGAGATAATTGTATAATTGAACTAATTGTCAAAATGTTTGTAGGCTGTTTAGGTATTAAGTTAACTTGTTTTGTTTTCATATATATATATATAAAAGTATTATTAAAATGTATAATTGTGTGTAAAGAACAGTTAAAAATAATGGCAACAATGGAGATTATCACATGATGAGATTGAATTAATGGCAAATTTTTCGGTGTGTTCAATGTATGTTGTTATAAAAAATTTGCATTCTCACAATTAAGCATCATCTGACTCTAGATTCTCCTCTTTAACATCTTTCTTTACAAGACCAGAAAGAAGAAAATGTTTCAAAGTAAAGACTTAAAACCTAATGCATATCCATGTGTGTCATACATATTAATATTCTATACATATATATATATATTTGCTTATGCATGTGTATATATATACAAGTAGTAATGATCGATGGATATTGCTATTTATTCTGTGATGATCTAGAATAAGCAATAGAATATTAAAACATTTTGACAATATGTTCTTAACAAATTACATACATTATATTATATATATATATATATACATAGTTTGTATTCTTGTTCTATAAAGATTCAGTACTTTTTTCTTTTTTTTTTTTTTGATATTTTGATAAAAGTGTTTTTCCGTCTTCTTTTTCACTTTTATTAAAATAATTGACTAAGTACAATACAAGTGTGATACTAATAATATTAATGTAAGCTAAGATTTGTTTCTTTAGTTTCGAAATAAAAGTGTAACTTTTTTCTATTTTTGTATATGATTGAATAAAGCTCACGTTAAGTATAATCGGCAGGTGTATTTCTTATATTATCAGACTAATGTACCTGTGTATGTTTTTGAACTTCTTGTGTGAAAGCAATATTTATGTTTTGTACACATGAAACTTTTTCTTTCCTTACTGTTTTTTTTGTTTTGCTTTATCCGATATGTTTATACTCACTTATTTACCGTAAGTCCCGCCAAATGATACGTCAACTCGTGCACTGGCGTCTTATTGGTAATGTTGGACATACAATTTGTGCGCATGCTCTTTACGTGATTTTACGTGTCAGTTTACATTCTTCTCTTATCTCGTTGCCGGTTGTTATTTTCTTCAATCGTCATTTCTCAGATTAGTAAGGAACTCCGAAAATAATACGAGATTTTTGTACAGAATAATGTAACAACTACACATTACGGTTTATTGAGTCACAACATCAAACCAAATAATAGGAAATAAATTTCTTATATTTGCTATAGAAATCAGAAGAGTTTTTCGCAGATATAAATATCCGTTATTTTGTTTAATTTTTCAAGTATATGTTACTTGTACATTAATTAGGAACTATAACCAATTATTCTGATAGCGCAACAATGGCACTAAGTGATCAAGATTATGATACTGATGATGAAGACCAGCTACAATCAAGTCAGCCGTATGGTGTGAGAGAAGCTACCTTATTTCTCGTTGATGCATCTGAAAAAATGTTTGACAAGGATAAAGACGAAAATTTGAGTTATATACAAAAATTTTTAAAGGTTAGATATACTGTGCATACCTATTTTATATAGGTGAAATGTTACGCATTAAGATGCTTTCTGTTATCTCGTAATTTTACTAATCATTCTTTCAGCTTTATAAACAAATTGTACGGCGAAAGCTAGCATGGAATATGAAAGATTATTTGGGTGTAATATTATTTGGCACAGAAAAGAATGATGCGGATTCAGCGTGGAAAAACATTCAGACCTTACAAAAACTGAAAGTCGTCACCGTGGATGATCTCCTCTTAGTCAGAAACTTGAGTAAATATACTTATAGTCAATGGTGCTCTGTGTGCTTTAAAAGGCTATTCAACAGTTTTATTTCACAATTATCTGAAAATTTTTGCAGAAAAAAATAATATGAAAGACTACAAGAGCTTGAAATCTAGAAATTATCCTCTCCACGATGCTTTGGCATTTGCAATGGACATCTACTTGAATACAAAAACTGTGTTTACAAAACGTAGAATAATTCTTATTACTTGTCACAGTCCTGAATTGACCAATGAGGAGAAACATAGCATCCGAGTCAAAGCAGGCTCTTTAAAAGATTTGGATGTTGAGTTGCATGTGATCAGTATGGACAAGAACTGGGTAGTCGATCAGTTTTACAAAGATTTAATAATGCTGTCGAAAACAACAAACGTAGATGGTGAAATGTCAGTGGTAGACCTGGTGCAGCAGATTCAAGTACCGAACAAGAACTTAGGGCGCTTGTGCTTTATAATAACTGATGGTTTGGAACTCGATGTGGCTATACGTACTCTGTGCAGGTAAGAATCTTTACATTAATAAACATAATATATTAATATAATGCATAAAATCCATACTCTCTCTAATAACATTGGAAACACATTATAGAAAACGTAGATCATTGCGGACAAAGTTATTGAGTAAAGCGACCAATGAAGTGTTGACGAGAACTACGTATTTCAAAGCAAATGATTCCGATAACGATGAGGTGCGTATTTTTTTCTCTATAACATGTAATTAAAACTTCTTTATAAGTTGCAAACATTAAAATATCCCACATGTTCCATTATATCTGCAGGAAAATAGTGACGAAGACGACTTTAACGTACCGTTCATGATACCAGAGGAAGTTCGTTTCGTAACGAGGGATGAGATCGGCAAGAGGAAATTGCGCTTTACGCGAGAAGAACGTGCCAAAATGAAGCATCTCCATCCATCGTCCATCAAAGTAATAGGCACGAGACCTTTACCTGATGATCTTTTCAGATATCATGTTAATCGAAAGTTCTTTGTTACACCGGATTACGGCAGCACTCGTAAAGGTGATGCACATAAAAGTAAATGCAAGAATCTAAATGTGTTAAAAAAGAAGTGAGATTTTTATTTCTTTCTCACAGACAATCTTCTGGTCTTTGGTGCTTTTCTAACCCAGTGCGCAGCTAAAAGAAAAATGATAGTTTGCGCGATCACAATGCGGAAAAATACTCAAACTAATTTGTGCTACATGATACCGAACGTTGAATGGGGTGGTTTTTATTTGTCAAAGGTCGCATTTCAAGGTATGTTACACTTTGCATTAATACAATGTATAATTGTTTTTTTTCTTATTTTATTTTAAAGATATTCTCGTTAGAGTATATGTTTAAAGAATGTATTGTTATACTTTAGGAGACGTTGGAGACAAAAGCTCGGTACTGCACCTTTATGATACACAGAATTCTGTAACTGACAAAGAAGTCAAGTTGTGGGAAAAAACAATCGATCAACTGGACATAAATTATCACCCGCATATGTTCAAATCCCACAAGTTGGAATGTCAAATACAAATGGTAGAGAGATTAGCTTTGGACAAGGAGCCTGGTGAGCCGCCGATTAATACCATGGAACAGTCATGTGAGTTACATTGTTACAGTGCAATTATATAAATAAAAAAATTCATATAAATCATATATATTGCAAAAAGAATTATTAATGAAGATATATTCTATCACTTTTTATTTACTATTTATTTTATTTTATCACTATTTATTAATTTGTACTTTGGTTTTTCAGTTACGAAGGCCTGCGAGAAAGTAAGACCCTTAATACCTGAGTTTAAGGAAATGTATTCCAACACATTCAATGAACCTTCGAAACCAAAGCGAGCTAGGAAGAAGTAAAAAACAAACAGCAAACATGCATTTTATAATCATTGAAACTTTATATTTAAAAATTAAATATTTACTTTAATATTATGAGAGAAATATTTTGATATAATCTTAATAAAATTTTGCAATTGTATACACATTATATCAAGTAATGAATGTTTACATATGTTATGTGTGAAAGAAGATATCTAAGAAAAACAGTTTTATAATTATGTAATGTAAATAAAGTATTAATTTGTGGACCTTTTACATGGTTTTACGCTTTATTTATTTTTCATATTTTTTGATAAAATACAGATCTATAGTTTTATGTTAAAAAAAATTCCTGTTTCTTTGAAGTATGTTTCTATAACATTTGTAAGGCTTAACATTATTTACACTCTTTTTCTCTATTGTATTTAGTTTAAATTTCAATGTAGGCACTTGGATAACAGTATAAAGGCACTGAGAAGGCATTAGAACTGACTTACTATATAAAGAATTAAACACAGATAATATCTTATTTTCTTATGCTTAAAACTATTGCATAAAATAAAAACTATATTATCCAAATTAATTTCAAATAAGTGTCAAATAATATTTTCTTTTACCCATTGCAAAATAGTTTTTGAAAGATAAAGAATGTAACTTGACAATTACGTACAAATTAAATTGCCTTTAAGTATTTTCTTTTAATCATGAGTGTATGCACGTATATAATATATATTATCTGTGTTCAAATCTATTGTTACAATCACATTAGTTTCAAGTAGGCCATCAGAGAATTAGAATTATATATATGAAAATTTTGCTCAATAAGAGATTCTGAAAGTTCCATAAATTGTTATACAGATTCTTAAATTTGATATAAAATGTATTATAAATATATATAGCAAAGATTAAGATATGAAACTAGATTTTACACACTTCTCTGACAATCTTAAAAGTATCATAAAATAATTTACTTATTAATAATAAATCCTATACAACTATGAATATCCTTGTTCTCGTAACCAGGCAGTCTAAAATGACACTCTTTCCAACATTTCTCCCACATTCTCATTGCAAGCAAGAAGGCTTAAAGTACGATACATGTGCTTTTTTCACGAAAGGGATTGGACTTTTGCGACGAAAAACCAACCAACAGACAATCTTCTTGCTCGTGCTCGGTGATGTACTTCATGATGTCCTCGACAGCTTTGCTCACCGTGATTCGCTTTAAAGCAGCCTCCCGGCGCAACTGCTCCGTCAGTTGACGTTGTTGTTGCAAATTCGTGATCACCATGTCCATAACAGCTATATGCGTGTGACAGAAATCAGAAAATCGTGTGAAACTCGGACAAGAGAAAACGAGATACATACAAAAGGAAAATACACGTCGAAATCTACCTGGACCTGCTTGTTCTACGCTCAAATTCTACTCTTACGGATCGTAACAAACGATTGACGGTTTCTCTTTGTGAAACGAGTTCTTGCTAATTGCTTTTCTTATTGACATCCACTTACTGTGGTCCCCTTTTGTTGTTTGGAATATCTTTCAATCATAAATATGTATTCACAGAATTTGCTTTTCCTGTGCCGTTCCCTCAAGGCAGACTCACACACATCTTGCGCTTGGTTTGGTTTGGTTTGGTTTGGTGCAAATATGGCTCTTGGACCATAAAGATTAGTCCACACGCCAGTCTGAGTATATATGCGCCCTTGTGTTTCCGGAGCACCTTGTGTTTCTGGAGCGCATGTGTTTCCGGAGCGCTTTTCGTATACTGTCTTTAGAGCCTATGTCACACTACGGATTTGGATTGAAATTGGATTGCAATTTGATCAATAAGAGCGAAGATCAGTAAACTTAGGATTGGTTTTCTTTCTTCTGATTGGTCAAATTTCAATCCAATCTCAATCCCAATCCGTAGTGTGACATAGGCGTAAAGATTGTTCGTAGATCACAGCGCGTATTGGAGACTAGGCTTGCTCCATACGCAACGGAGCACACTGCATGGAGGGAGACAAGAGTTGGTAGGGAATTTTGTTGGGTAGCAGAGAGGTTTAAAGAGTTTTAGCAGAAAGAAACCTGAGAGCATATATGTAATACTCCTATATTGCTAGTCGCGTATCTTCGCAATGAGAGGCACGAGGCCCGAGAAAGGGAGACGCACGAAGTCCAAATATGGGCATAGATGGTCGAGCGTCATTATGTTCACCGCATGCGCACAAAGCAGCTGGAGAGAGAGGCTACTATATTGTCTGCACCATAACGGTGAGCTTCAGGTCGGCACCGTACTAGCAATATAAGGCGATTTTTGGCGATCGTATGGTACATATACCAAAGTGTACCAAACTATAATTTGAAGTCACTCAAACTATAGTTTGGTACACTTTGGTATATGTACCATACGATCGCCAAAAATCGCCTATAGGAGTATTACATATATGGACCAAACACGTTTGTGATCGATTGAGCTCAAACAATGGCTGCGTTCAGCAGAGCTCAGCGCTTATTGTCTGTGATTGGCCTCTTCCTGTAAATCTATTTGGTATATAAAAGTATGTGCCAATGACAAACGACAATTGCAAAGCGCTTGCTAAGAGCGGCGTCCCATTGAGCAAAATTGCATAACGGGAACGGAATGCACAGAACCACAGGTTTATTACTTGCATAAACGAGGCTTAAGCCATGAGCAAGTTTTCGTTCACAAGCGCCGCGATGTCCACGTTTGAACATAACGTACGTACCGACAAGTCGTTCGTGGACATGGCTACGTAGTTGCTAATGTACACCACCCATGGACATTGAGCTGGCTTGCAGGGAGGTAAAGCGATTACACATTCTCTTATGGATTTGGCCGCTCTCAGTCTTCTCTCTGCTCGGTGGAATTATACTACCTCTTGTAGCACCATGCGTTCCTGATAACTTTGATATTATTTTCGCCGATTTGAACGACACGTATTTGAATCGACTAGGCTGTATTGTGGTCGCACTATGCTGTTTCAAGTAAGGATTAAAATAAAATAGTCAAATGATTCCAAGTGCAATTATACATATATATAATATATTATTGTGTAAAAGTTGCATTTATTACTATTTATTTTTAATTGTACATTATCTTTGGACAATAACTAATCTCATAACAAAAAGAATGACTCTTTGAAGGTCCTTTCAGTTATATACGAATCACTTCAAACCAACATCACGTGAAATTATATTTGTTTTTCTGTATGAACAAGATATTTCGCAATACACGGTAATATACTGTATGTACTTACTCAATAAACGGTGAAAATAATTACTAGCTTTCTCGTGAGAAATTATTTTTAATGAATTTAATGCACACAAATCTTGATGGACATTGTCTTTTAAAGTTTTAATGCGCAGATCAATTAGAGGATTCAAACTCATATTATTTGAAAATATGAAAATTTAAATTGTTAACAATAATAATCAGTGAAAGACACTCCTAAAGTAACTCTTGTAATTTCTACTCATGTACGGAAAAGTTACGCGATTTTTTATAGTAAATTCTTATTTATTTATACAAAACTTAAATCCATACATAAACGAATATGTTTTAGAAATATAACATTTTATTTTTTTTTTTAAACAACAAAAATTTATAAAATATATTTTTTGATTACGACTTAGATTGTACATGGTTTCTATAAAATTCTTTTAGCGCAGACCATTGTGCCGTATGGAGTAATATATGCGGTCTCTTAGTTTGTATATAGCTTACTGCTTCTTCGGGTGTCCAATTATTTTTCTAAACAAACAAAAGATGTGAGATTTACTGTTAAGAATGAAATGTTCTAATTTTATATTCAGAAGACAATGAAAACTCTTACTACTATTAGGTAGCACGCTACCAGTGTTGCGCTTCTTGTTCTTCCGGCTTTGCAATGAACGTAAACTGTGCCACATTTGTTGTGAACATCGACACTGTTAGAATTACCCAGCATTTTAGTTGGCACAGAACGAAATTTGTTAATAAAGTTCACACCACTCTGCAATTTTTCCTGCGAGGGTGATTGAAAGATATCTGTTGTAGATAATTGTAAATATTCTACGTTGTATTGCTGCCACTCCTGGATGAAAAATATCATATTAATGATTTATACATACATAATCATTTTATGCAAAATCTTCTGAAATTTTTTTGGCTGTGTTCGGAGAGCGCATCATTTGCGCTATTGCTATCATAATATCGCTCATTAAATGTCGAAACAAAAATAGAATACCGCAATAGCGTTGATAGCGCGCTCTCCAAACGCGGCCTCTGATATGTAGTCTTTGTAATATTTTCTCTTATTATTAAAAAAATGTTATTTAAAAAAACGTTTTACTGTCGCGCACCTTGTTTGTATTGCAAAAAAGTAGCTCGTAGTCTTCATTCATAGATACAACAGCCTTGAGATCTTCATCTTCAACTAACTGAAATAAAGAAAGAAGGAAATGAATAAAAAACACCGCAATAATTTTTTCTCTCGAATAATTGAATGACGAATGTTATTCGGAATTGCGATTATTAATGATATTAAGATTCAAAAAATTATATGGCACTTTTTTATCGTTATTAATTACGCGCATTTTTGTGATACAGATGTAAAAAGTAACGTTTTAACAAAATTAAACTTTTTTTTCATATATCTCTTTTATACAGAATAAATAATAATAATAATTTTCAATACAAATATTTGTACATACCTGCTTCGTCAATCGCCGAAATGGTAAGGCGCCTAATATAACAGTTTCGTCTATTCTGTCGTACCAATTTCGAGATGTAATTTTTTCCATAACGATGTTGTAAAATAAAGTTGGGAAGAATGTCACTCTCGCAAACATTTTCGCTAAAAACAATTTTTTATCAGTCGTAAACTCTGAGATGCTGATGTAGATTTTTATTTAAAGAGCCGCAGCGCGTGATATGAGCACAAACTTTCGAACGTCCTGAATGTCTTCTTCCGATCAGGCGCAGATAACGGTAAATCTCTGTTCACTTATTTAAAACAAGTTTATGTTAAATTTCTCTTTTTTATTGTTGTTATTTTACCTTGTTATTAGAATGGAGATCTTAGATTATTGACTTTTCGATTCAATATATCTACATGTGATTGTCTGAGCAGCACTGCACGAATGAAAGAAATGAAAATTGTGTTTTAGAGAAGACGAGTCAACTCGCGAACTTGACTCCCACTCCGGCGTAAAAGTAAAAGGAAAAGAACTGAAGGAGGAGAAAGAAACACGTGGGGGGGAAAGCCCACCCATTGATACAATCTGTAGTTTTAGTCTGTACATTTGCAGACTGACTTGAATATTTTTAAATATTTATTCACACTATGTAAGACAGACATGAAATCAGAGAGAGAAGAGTTAAAATACAATTGTGGAACATCATGCACGTAACAGAAAAAAATCGTTTTATTAATTTAAAAAAAAAAAGAAGATATATTTAGATAATAAGTCATTTTTAAAGATTAATTTTTGAGTACTTTAGTATTGAAGAATGTTCAGAGTACGAGAGGAGAAAAAAATATTTATATAAAACTTGAAAATATATTTTTTCATTTGAGTTTTCATTTGAGTTTCAGTTTGAGAAATTTCATAAATTAATATTATAACAATCTTAAATTACATACACTCTTTATTATTTTCATTAAGCTAAACTAACATTGCGTTCCTGTGATTTTTCTAACAAATCATTATCTAAACAATAACGACCTAACTCTCCTTTTCTAAATGAGCTGATAAAACAATCTGCTGCAGAGTGTAAATCTGGCATTTTTTGAAGACCATCATGATACTTTATAGTCTTAGTTTTTCCCAATTTTGCGGCGATGTACGTAAGCACATATGTCACATTGTCATTTGGTTCTTGCAAACCAAATTTTTCAACATATTCAAATCGGCTATTCCTGTTCAGCCAATAGAGTAGATAATCAGCAAGCATCTCTATTCCTATTATATTATCTTGTATACACCCTACTAGAGCTAATTTAAAGCCAGTATGAAAATTTGTAATAGAAGGAGCTAAAATACCTGGTGTATCCAACAGATACACCTTTGGATTTTCTGATATCTTTATTTGTGTTAGTACAGCTCTTGTAACACCAGGTATTGGACCAACTGGACTGGCTTTGGACATGCGAAGATGATTATTTCTTAAACGATTAATCAGAGAAGACTTTCCCACATTGGGCACGCCAATAACCATCAAGGTATAAGATTCATTTGTTATTCTATTAAAACGATTTGAATTCTTTATTAAGTCTGTGGCTAGAGGTAGAATTTTCTTCATGCCTTTGCATTGTTCTTTTTTGAGATTAGTGAAGATAACATTGGATAGCCTTTCTCTGTTTAATGTAGACATTATACTTTCTTTATACTTGTCATCAGCTAAATCCAGTTTGCTCAGAACAAGTATATGTGGTTTCAGAGTCGTCAGAGTCTTTCTAAAATCTACATAACGCCCAGAAATTGGCACTCTTGCGTCATGAACCTCTATGACACAATCTATATTTTTTAATTGCTGTTGCATCTGTCTCAGACCTTTTGACATGTGGCCGGGAAACCACCGGACTACATCATTAAAAACAAACTTTTTTCGCAGATTCGCCACTACTTTACCTCCTGGGTTTGACATGTTGCAACTTTGTCTTGTACGTCTGTTGTCTTCAAAATGATGGGTTTTTGCCAAACTCTGAAACATGATAAAAATAAGAAGTCGTTCACAAACATCTGGTGTTTCATCACAAAAAACTATAACATGTACATATTCCATATAGTGTGTTGAAATATTCAGAATATTTTCAAGATTTCTTTTGGCGAGTCTGTAAATCAAATGTTGGTGTCAATGAAAACAGATGGAATATAATAACTCGTACAATAGCAGAAGACAGGACGGCAAAACAATTTGAGGTTATCGCTCACAAGATCAGTTTCCTGCGGTCGGAGATCAAAATAACAATAGAGACAACGTGAGAGCCACAGGAAGGTACATTTCCATGAAAATACTGAAATACGTAAACACAAAATTTGAGTGAAAATAATTTCTTTACGAATTTACGTAACGCATATATTGGTCGATTATTGAGCGTTCGAACATTTCGTAACGGATCATGGGTTTGCAATTAGCGCGGATTTTTAATGTGCTGAGCATTAAGTATGCAGCTTTAAGAATCAGCTCTTCCAATAGCGAATCATGAATGCGGCTCGTGCGCGATTGCGCGCCCATGCGTAGCTCGCATTGCGCCCGCGCAACTCGCGCTCGCGGCCGTGCGAAAGTCCACATGAGCCTGTTGCCAGTTATTGATCCTAGCGCGATTAAACAACACCGCATTGCCGTCAACTACGAAAACAATTTTCGCCACGTCTCGGCCGCGCTCGCGTTCGCGTTCGGCGTAAAAGCGTTGGCGCGACGGCCGGACAAACGGTTCTCGTGTGTCGATTCACCTTGCACCCAGATAGAGATTGGTGCGCGACACGGGAGCAAAGGCGCACGTTGCATCGTCCGAGACTCGGCAGCGGCTTCGATGACACGTCCGCTGACACGTACTGTCAAAATGTAGATAGTCACCCCGCGGCAGCGCAGCGAGCACCCGTGCGAGAGATCCGCATCCGAGATAGAGAGAGAGTCGACCGCGCCGAGACGGAGCGAACATGTCATTGGATTTTCGCGAAACGACTCGAGCCGAGAGCGCGTCAGCCTAATATCCCTCATATCCCGGCCGTGATTTCGTAGAAAACGAGAAACAGACGGACGGACGAACGGACGTTATACGAGAGACGCACGAACGGCGCGTTTGCACATGTGATCCCCCCCGAGTGGTCGACCCCATTTAGCAGACGCGATGAAGAAGTTCACGATCAAGGGTGTACTCGACGGGTTCCGGTCGTCGGTCCCGCAACCCGTCAAGCCCGACCAGGAGATCGTCGAGAATCTGCGAACGGAGCACTTTCAAGTTAAGAAGGTCAGTACCGACACTAACAAGCGAAAAGCAGTATTTCTTTGTTTGCCCTAATTAAAGTGGACCTGTCGATATATCTGGCTGTTTCTTTGAGATAAATTTCCCGCAGAATTTTCTCCTCTCTAAGCGAGCAAAACATCCCTTTTCAACAATTTAACGATGTGCGTCAATTTATGTTAATTCGAAATATATCGCACGGATTGAAGTCGCTCTCTGCACCCTTTCTCTCGTCGTTTACAATTCTCGTTGGTGTCCGTCAACCAAGCGAGCGCGATGCAAGTTGCATAATTAAACATTTTATGGGGTCAGCCATAAAAGAAAATGTGTCACCGACGACGAGGAGATAGCGTTGGCTTTGATCAGATCCTATGCGCGTGCAAAACCTACATCCATGCTCCGCCATGTGTTATATAATGGCTAAAAAGAGAAGAGAGAAAAATTAATATTCGCATCACATAAAATTCAACTTTATATACACGGCAAATAGAAAACTTCAACGATTTACATTTTATTTGCGGTATTTTTACGTGCTGCATTTTAAAATCTGGACAACCGAGCGGAAAGCTTTTTTTTCCCCGGAGGCGCTTGGCTCTTGAGATTTCGAGTTTTTCACCTTTTAAAAATGTTTTCGGCGTAAAATCGCGTCGTCGAAATGCGAGCTACGTAAGCTTATGTAACTCTTCAACGCTTCAACTCTTTTGGAGCACCACTGAAACATACAATCGGAACATTTTTTTTTTTTTGCTTTTATTATCGTTCGCGTTCGATTCGTTCGGAAACGCACACATGCAAGTTCTCACGTTTACAAGCTTATCCCGATTGAAACCACGATGAAAATAAATAAACTTCTTTTCAATATGTACGTATATATACTTTTCAATTGTACGTTCTTTTGAATCTACTACGTATCCAATTTTGATGGCAGTATTTGACAATTTACGGAATGTAAAATCGTGTGTGTCGCTCCGATGTTGATGTTTACGAGACACACAAAGAGACTCACAAAGCCCCAAGTACAGCTTGCTAAGGATCTCAAGTTGTCTACTTTCGAGAACATGAGCCGAGGAACGTAAACATCTCCCCCCCCGGTTGTCGATATTCGCTCTATATCGCACGAGGTATCGCTTGCATCTCGCTTGTCAAGTTCGTGCGCCAAAACTGTGTCCCGGTCGTTTATTTGCACGAGCACCGGGTTGTTCGCAAACTGTCGGTGAAGTTGGATATTATCGGTTACGTATATCTTGGCTTCGGTATAACACGCGTTCGTGCGAATATCCGTTACGTATACGCGGTCGAGGAACAGATAACGATATGTGTAGATATTGCAACGCGCGCACGGAAGAAAACCCCGGACGGATACAGCATTGCCGATTAAGGGGCGTTTTACGTTGTAATAGCGCCGCGTATTTTATTATGCGGCTGACGACGACGGCGATCGATCTCGATGCATGTCTCCGCGACGTTTTCGAATTATTGAATTTATATGCGAAAAACCACAGACGGTTTTTCTTATTCTGAGATTTCGATCAATTATTTTGCAAAAGAGTTTTTTTCTTTTTTTTTATCGCGTTCGCGACGAGAAATCACGAAAAACGAAATCTCTCGACGCGAAAATTTATTCGAGCGAATAAGCGGAGCGTTTTTTCGACTTCGCTCGTCCTTCCGTCCGCTCTCTCGAGATAATCCACTTTCTCCAAAATTGCTCGTGCAGGAATCGATTTAGGAAAAAACGTTTAAATAACACTGTTTGTGATTGAGGTCACCCGTTTGTAATTTTCACGGCAAGTCACGAACTTGCGATTGGTTACGGCGCCGCACCACGGATCTTACGTCGCGAATGCGTTGCATTCGCCTCTGCTGAAATCATCGCTCAATGCGTAGGTAGGCGACACTAGTCATCGTTATAGTGTTATTGCGCCGAGAATAACATTGTAACTTGTATATATATATATCGGTTGTTTTATTTTGCGTGTATCGATTCAGCATCTTCTTTCTAACACTTTTATACTGGGTGTAAAAATATATAATGATGTAAAAAAATCGCAAGAGAGAGAGAGAGAGAGAGAGAGAGAGAGAGAGAGAGAGAGAGAGAGAAGGGGGGAGAAGGAGAAAGGAAAAAGTTTTAATCAGAGCAGCGCGTGTGGTTTAGTTTTATCGACAAATAAAATACGCAATCTCAATCACAATTCTCTGCTTATCTCTCTTTGTTCCCGAGTCAACGTTTATGCATTTATGAACGGTGATAATAAGTGCATTATAGAAGCGCGATCGTGCAATTCCACGAAAAAATCACGAGTTTTCTTGCAAAAAAAAAAAAAAAAAAAGTAATAATTGGTATACGCTATACGCACAACATAATTGCTGACGGTTTGTTCCACGGTATCGCGGTTTATCGCTTGACGTAACATTTGCATACACCGTTCGTAGTGCATCGCAAAAATTTCAGAGCAGCACACATTCGAAAGCATTCTCTAATGAATATTGATCGAGGCTTTTACGAAATGAAGCGTTTACTCTTATGTCGCGTAGTTTTAGTCCGATCGATGTATTAAATTATACGATCGGTGTTGCACAAAATTTGTTATCGATGGCCGTATCGATCGATTTCGCTCTTTTCCTTTTACATTTGTTGACACTTAAAATGTTCGAAAAATAATATTTGGAAAACGCTAAGAGAATTATTTGCACAAATGCGCAAGTGTTTTATTTCACTTTATATCTTTCGCGATATTCTTTTTATTATATATATATACACATATATATATATACACATCTCATACAATTTTATTCATACATAAAACCACACATCATAAAGGCAACAAGACCGGCGTATACTACGTATACGTGTTTGTGTTTACGATAATTGAGATTTATTTATCGTGAACGTTTTGGTGGTAAATTCTACAGGTAATAAAATACGGAGAACGAGGATCAGTTGTACTTCCAATAAAAGCGGTTTATGGAAGAAGCATGTGACAGATCTGTCAATACAGTGGAAGTTATGATGACCCGCTCTCTCGTGGATAGCTACGTATGATATTGCCAATAAGAAATTGCATTGTGCAATGTATCCAGAAACTGCCGGTACTCGAAACGCAATGATAAACAGCGATCGCGCTCGATATTACGAAAGGATCGGACAAAATATCTTAATCGCGTACATATTACATTCTTTTGCAACAAAAGAGATTGACCGAGAATTTATAGCGAGAGAATTTTGAACGCGAAAAATTCTGCTACATAGTAAAAGCAAAGTGAAAGCGTATAAATTTGCGAGATACGGAAGATTTTCTACTTGTTAAGGGATAACTCGCAACCATTTATCGTGCAGGTTTCGTCGTAATCTTTCGAAAAATACAAGAGACAAATTTGCCCTGCATGCAGGTCGGACGTGACAAAGAAATTATTGTACAGAGAAAAAGAGAGAGAGAGAGAGAGAGAGAGAGAGAGAGACAGAGAAAGATGGAGTGAGAGAGAAGATAGAGTGCGTGAACCTTTGCGAGAAATTAGAAATTACGTCGCGACATACACATTCATTTGAGCACGCGCGTATCTGAATCTGTCAGCAGAACGGAAATAATGGCCCCCGGCGCCTCTCTCTCTTCTCTGCAACTGCGCCTAGCTAGCGCAGCAGTATAATAGAATGCTGAAATGAATAAATTCGAGCCGCGATACAGCAAGATATACACGCGATATTTTTTAATTTACCCGGATATCGAGCTACGTAAAATAATTTTCCAGGGAATATCCGTTGTAATCAAACTTTTTTTTTTTTTTTTTTTTTGTTAATGGCTGTTTCACAGAAATGAACGCGCGAATGTGAAATTATTGCATAACGATCTGACTTCATTCTCGCGCACACATTTTTTATTGTCACACATTTCCCGTTTTACAATAAAATAATACGAGCAGTTATTTCTTCCTCGCCGTTTGAGATAACCGTCACGCGCAAGTTTTTTTTTTAGAATAACATTTTTAGTTTGTTCCTCTTTTTTTTTTTTTGCACCGTATATACATCATCCTGCATGCTGTATGTTATACAAAAAAACCCGGGCACATAGAAAAAAAAAAAAAAAAAAAAAACAGAATAAAAGCTGACGTGCGCGCGCCAAAGTTTTCACTAGCGGAAAATTGATAGCAACCTTGATATTGAGCCGACGCGCTGTGAGTTACTCGTGTACGTTTCGCCATATCTATCATTTTCGTTCACATCGCGTATATGCGCATTTTGTCGTAACTCCTTGGACCAGACCGCACATCAATTTTGTTCCCGCGTTCCATTCTTACCGCGCAACCCGAGAAGACTGCAGGAACAATCGAGATGTATTCAAGGCCAAACGAATTGCCACTCGAACGAATAACGATCCAGATTGTAAGACATTATCGGGACAAAGTGTGTGACAATATTTTAAACACTTGGACGTGCGTGAAGCTGATAACAAAATTCGATAATGTTTTAAATTAAGAATTCTTTTTAGATGTTCCACGATTCACAATTTTTTCGTTTTAACGTGCTATTTAAATATTCAACGATGCATTCGCGGAAAAATAAAGATTTGCTGAAATAACAAGAAATTAGTTAACATAGCTAACAAGAAAAATTTACCAAGCCTATTAAAAGATTTTTGTCTCGCCAGCAAAATGTTTTGTTGATGAAACAAAAAAATTCAGTGAACTCGACAAATTTTTCGGCTGGCCGTGTAAAAGCAAAAACTTTTTTTTTTCCGTGTTGTTTAAGCAATATATTAAAGCACTATGCGCACCGTTGAATGAGAAAGTTTCTTCGAAAGTTTTTGATATGATTATACAATTACATTAACACGGCGCGGGGCTAAGTGAAAGATAATGCTGATTTTATGCGCGCTCGATTAGATGCGGAAGGATTTGTAATGCGATTATGCGTTTTACCGTAATGTAATTTGCGCGATATTACTCCTCGTCGTTTTCCGAGAGAAAACGTTTTCTAAACGACGGAAATTGTCGTCACAAATGATGAAGTTATTTTCCATCAATCTGGTCTAGGTCCTTTTCTCTATCATTTATTTAGTTAGTGCAAACTTCGCTTGTGGTTCCGTTCTCAAGCGCGCAGATTCCCGAGCGAATGTTTATGCCGGGCATGCCATGTGTACTTTCCCATGATTGTTATATTTGTTACGACGTAGAGAAAGACAAAACAAACGCGAATTAATCGGAGAAACGTGTTTGAATTCGCAAAGCTGTGTTGCAAAGGGATTGTCATATTGCGGCTAGCGACTGGCTAAAAGCGGTTCGGGGAAGAGTTCTACTCGCGCGGATAAAGTTCACCTGCGCGCACCGCAGAGTAGGTTTTCCGGCCGCGCGTTGATCGGATTGCCGCACCTGCACGGGGGTAAAATCGTATATATGGCCGCCGCAAATTACAATGCAATCATCACGCTATAACACGATCGACCAAAACGTTTTCTGATATTCGCGATAATCCGAGCTCGTCACGCTGTGTAAGCAGATTAAGCCTCAAAGCCGCAAAATTGCATTTGCTACCTACATGAGAAAACTGCACATTCGCGATATACCGCAAATTACTTCTCCGAATAGAAAAACGCAAATGTATTAGACAACCGGACCAGACGACGGTGAATTTGTTAAATATATATATATAAGTATTGTTTTTTTTTCTTTTTTAATTAATGGGTCAATGGTTTTGTCACACAAAACAGAATCCGCTTTCCACATCGAATCTGGCACAATGCGTTACACTGACGTATGTGCGCGATGCATATAAAGCAAATTCAGGACAACACTTGGACGTTCCGTATAAAGGATCTCGCGTTTGTTTGCATACGTTATATATTCGAGTACACACACATACACACACACACACACACACACACACACACACGTACACATACGTACGTATTCCGGACATATTTTTTAAAAAATAGGACACATTGTACGGTACGTTGGTACTTACAATTTTTTTTCTTTTTCGACTTCGCCTTTGAGAGCTTTCGTAATCTTTTTACTGTGCCGCGAATGGTTTGTCGCTGAAATGCACTCTGCGGCACCGACAATAGATCGTCGGTAGACCGGCAAACAGGCTCATCGGAAATTGCGCGCCTCCGGAGACGCGAAATCGGAAAAAGGAGAAGGTTGCTTCTTCCTGGGCGCTCGTAACTTTCGTATCGTCGTATTTTAACCTACTTCCCCGGCGCCCGACAGTGGCGGCCGGTGAAATGGAACGAGGGCAGTTTTCACTAACAGCGAAAAGCGGTGGTGGAGTCCCGCTGCACCAAAATCGATCTCAAACCTTGTATCCGTCTCGCTTGTGCGTCTCCTTCTCTTTCGAACACCGGTCGCGCTCACGATTAACTCTGAAACAAGAATTTCCCAACTAGTTTGCATGATCGCTGATCACGTCACTCTATCGAGCGTGGCGCGATTCTTTTAGGTCGTTTTTTTTTTCTTTTGTTCTTTTTCAAGCGAGCTAAACTGACTCTAACTTTGACAAGGAATGTTGATGTAGCGCGGCGGATAATCATGAGAGCAAGTTTTGCGAAAAGCGCTTAGCGAGACGCATCTTCTATTTCATAAGGTTACTCCAACCCTCGCTTTGCACGAAGTAAAGTAAAGTAAGGCGAAGTGCTTTTAAGAGAAGTTTCCTGCGCGGAAGGCGCCTAAGCCTCAATGGTCTTACCAGACACAGCGCACATCGGGAAATAGCGCACAAATGTCGTACGTTGTGTTACTTTATGCGATGAAGTTTTATCCCCGGTCTGGAGGAAAAATACGATCATTTCTCGAAATATTTGTTTCGCAAATATAGATTTCGCTTTTGTGAGAAAAAAGAAAGAATTTATTTTTAGAAAAGTCGGGAGAAAACTCCTATCCTTCCTGAGCCTCCTGCGGTTTTCTCATCTTCGATATCAGCCCTTTTCTCTAATGATGACGAGCTCTTTATTGGGAGAGAGCGGGATAATGCCCGCGACTTTAAATACCTCCGACGGACAATACATATCACTAACATTTACGTATCGAGCAACAAAGGTATAGAATTAACAGTAGCCAGGTTGTCCACGAGGTAGCACAATAGGAGCCCGTGAAACAATACTCTGTCCTCCCCGCTTGATATATCTCCGCAACCCCTTGCAAGGATGAATAGTCTTCCAGACGACTAAAGCGGGAAAGATGGCATGAAACGGACGCCTTTTATGTTGCAGACATTCAGACACGGCTTCCCGCATCAGCCGACAGCGTTGGCATTCGACCCAGTTCAAAGGCTCCTAGCTATTGGCACTAAATCAGGATCCCTCAGGATGTATCCTTTGACGTTATCGTTAATCGTTTACGCTGGCATCCCGCATAATTAAGCGCCTGCTTTTCCCTCTTGAAAAAAGAAGAAGAAACACCGTTTATATTGTTGAAAAGAGAAATCACTGTATTTATGGACCATTATATTCCAGTCTTTCGAAAAAAAAGAAAAAAAATCTATTGCGAGAGAAATACACGCGTATCCGACAAATATTTTATATTGACGGAAGTAAAAACTTCATAAGCCGTGTGTCCGCTTTTAGAAGATTGCCTTAAAAAAAATTTCGGGAGTTTGAACGGGTTTGTACAATTTTAGCGGATTAATTACACGGTTCTGTCGGTTCGTGACTCTTCGACCGTGTGTTCTTACACGTCAGTGGCTTCATTGATCTATCACGGCCAAAGTGTGTGGCAATAGATGTTCATCGCAGTTCGATGGGCATACTAACTACCACGATCGACGCCGAACGCTATATGAACGGAAAAGTTCCGAACCGCATTGTCAATCACGATGTACACATAAAACTTTTACGATTTGCATTTTAACGTGTTTGTCGTCCGCTTGACGCGCCAAGTTAATGAGTCAACGTCAGCAAGTACTTTGTCCACGTGGCGAAAAAAAAAAATCTTTAACTTTGTATCGTTTGATGGTTTTCTTTGTGATAATTTGTATGCGCTTGTTTGACAAGCTACCGTGATAAATAGATAATTTCTGTGGTTCTGATTAAAATTTTCCTGAATTATAAATCACGCGCAAAAAACAGTTTGGGTAGACCAGGTGTTGACGCACACGTTAAACATGAGGGAGGCGCGGCAGTTATACAATTACAGTTCTTGGTCAACGAGGGAGCACTGGTGTCCGCCACGGCGGACGACACTCTGCATTTATGGAACTTCCGGCAGAAGATACCGCAGGTGGTGCAGAGTCTCAAATTTCAAAGAGACAGGTCGGTCATTAGAGTATGACTTTACTCGCTTCTCCTAATTTTACTCCTATGAACTTTGTCGTACGTGAAACAATGTAATTACGACGAACATACATAATGATGTCATGCACAGCAGATACTTCGCATTCCGCGCGCAAAAGCATTTTGCGGAAATTGCTCGGATTCTGCGACGATGATCTTAATTAATATCGCGTAATATGTTTCTAACAGAATCACCTGCATTCACCTACCGCTTCAGAGTAAATGGTTGTACGTCGGGACGGACCGAGGAAACATTCATGTACTGCACATTGAATCATTCGTTCTATCCGGATACGTAATTAATTGGAACAAGGCTATCGAAATGTAAGTACATAAGTTTTTGCTAAGGATATTCAAATAATAAATGAACAAGGGCAAAGTAGCAGCCTATGTTTTATCTCGACATATATGTACGAAACACACGGTATAACTTAACAAATGGGAGTCGATAAGCAAGGTCGATGAATCGATAAACCGCATATATAGAACATAATAAGCTTTCGATGTATCACGCGCTGATCGGCATAAGTTTTAATTCCACTAATTGCGCAAAATAAAATAAACACGTTCGCAATTAAACGTTCGGGGGTTGTGCATCGAAATAAGGTAAGTACCTGGGGTATAAAATGCCACTTAACTCAATTGATTTCAGCTACGTTCAGAGAACATTTCTATCGAACACAGAGAATGTAATATTGCGTAATGTAATGATATAAAGACTACAAAATATAAATTTGCCTTCTTTAGTTCTTAATTAGATACTGTTTTAATGAAATTTTCTGTAAGGCCGAAGGAGATTAGCAACGGAACGACTTGCTGCGCAAGAGAGGCGTACGATACCTGTATACATGCGAGAGACTTTTTTAAAAGTTGCGAAATATTGGCATTTATGGTCGTATTACGGAGAATATATCGCGGATGAGTTTTTGCACATCTTTTTTAATTTAAAGCCTTCTCCAATTCCGTCTCGTTAGGTATAGATTATTTGATATGAAATATGTGATATTCCCTTGATTTTATTTCCAATAAATACGTATTAACGACGAGCAACCATCGCAGTAACTTGGAGAACGCGTTAAATTAAAAAATAACAGTTTAGGTCAATTCATTTAATTGTCCTTACGAAACATTTACAATATATATATATAACAGGTTGCTACTCAAGAGAAGTTTTTAGACTAATACTTCAAAAAGATGAGTGAAGTGTAATGTCAGATCCTTTTTATTTGTTTATTTTATTTTATTTTTTTTAAAGTAATTTCCGGATGTGTCGTTCAAGATTGCGTTCTAAATGTGTGAATGTATGGGTCACAACTACATTTCGGTGACGGATAACATATATATATATATATACTATACATGGTGCCTATAAATTATCTCTGATTTATAAAATTTTATTAATATTCCACATTTTTTACTACCGAAAAGAACAAATGTGTAGTTCTTTAAGATTCTTTTTTGTGCCTGATTGTAGACCCATAGATGTGAATGTGGCAAGTGATGGTGTAAGGGTGTTCATTATAAGTGTACCACCATTGGGACTGAATGTTTCAAACGACACGATAGAAAATATTAAATCGATAAATCAATTAAATAATTAAATGCAAATAAATTGACCCAGTTATGAACTCTATTTAACGAAGTCCAGGAATATATTGGCTCTTATTTATATCACTATAGATCTCTTTTCCGATAATGCTTGCTACGAAATATTAATTAATTAATATCGTCATTAAAAGTAATTTATGTAGTCGTAAATAACGTTTGACACTCTCTCTCTTTTTCTCTCTCTCTCTCTTTCTCTCTCTATCTATCTTTCTCTCCTACTTTAACTTAATGAGAATTAGTTACATGGACAATATATATGTAATACATTCCCAATAGCGAGACACTTGAATTATGTAAGCAAATCCTTTAATCTTTCTTTTACTTTCCAAAAATTTATTGCTGTCGAGACACCGAGCCTCTTGTTAATACTTTTACGCTTTAATTTCTTGGCATTAACATACGCAACAAAATCTTGGTAACTGTTTAGGAATGCTTTATTGTTTATTGTTTTTCTAAATAGTTATCGACCATGTGTTTTCTTTATCGCATTTCATCAAAATATATAAGTGATAGCGTCAATTGTGACGTACAAGACTAATGATGATCATCGGCATTTTCAATGAACACAGCGTAATGATTACGCTAAAAAAAAAAAAAAAAACCGTGATCATGCAAATGAAAACTGCACACAAGTGTTTTTATATGTTTCACAATTAACACAAGAATAATTTTCATATACATGTGTGTGTATATACATATATATATATAAAAATATTATAAATATATATATTTTTCAGATCTAGAAAGACCCATCCTGGTGCTGTAGTACACTTGAGTGATAATCCTTTAGATTTGAGCAAGGTACGCGCGTTTTTGAGTACGTTTTTTTTGCATTATTATCCCATTCTTATCATAATTTCATGATTGACATTATTCAATTTTAATCGTGTGACGCATTAATAAAAGAAACAAAACCTGCGCGATATTATATATTGGCGTTCGTTCGATATTTCTTCCAAAACTTGGATTGGACTCGATCCAAGCAAATATATAAGTGCAAGTGTGTGCTTGCATGTTGTATGTGTGCATGCGTGCATGCTGTCACTGTTTGTGTGTATAAAAAACGAGTCAAAAACGCCTTTTTTCATCGAAAAAAAAAAAAGAAAAACAAGAAGTCCGCAATGTTTGATACTCAAATAGAAATGTATATATCATCTCGTTCCGATGTGTTTGATAAAAGAAAAATTGAGAAATTATATAAATTGGTTCTGCAAATTGATGAGAAAGTCACATATCGCGATCATGGTCACTCATCTTTTTACACATTTTGTACGAGTTCATTGTTAGTACAACGGAATTTCGGTTAGAGAACTTACGCAAACGTATATATCATGTATTTACCTTACTAAATTGTGAAGTCACGAGTATGTGACGAGTGGTTTGGAGTGTGTGTTCGGGATGCATCTGCATCCTTCTCTGTGTCCTTTGATATGTGTTGATATATATATACATATATATATTATATATATATATACATATATATTGTGTAAATTTGATATTACATATATGATGTCGCATAAGTATAAAATATATACTGTTTCGTTTCTTTCAGTGGTGTCTGTGTGTATGAAGAAATATATGTTAGTTTACACTTTAATTGCAATGAAGAAGTTGCGCATTTTTTAAAATTTTTTCTTTAGCCACATAGAAAAGTTGAAACAAGTCAGTTTAATTGCAATGGAGTTACATGTTACTTTTTATTACATTTTTTCTTTTTATAGCCATAGAAAAGAGTACTGTTGAACAACTGTAATGTAAGATCGCGCAAGGGTTTTTGTATACACAAAGACCTTTATTTTATTTTTTTTTATAATTCTTCAAAAACACGGGTTTTCTAACACAACTGAAGAACTCGAGTATAGTGCAAATTGTGCGTTACATTTAATTATAATTTTATTTGATCGATGACTTAAACTTTTCGCTCACTTTATTCGTACTTCCTCAGCGGGTCATTTGATCAGTATCATGCAGAGCAATCATCGTACTTTTCTGAGTTTTACATGTGCCCTTCGCACAAATCTCGTAGAAAGCATTGTTCTCACTATATTTTTATACTTGATCTCTCTGTACGTTTATGTTAAATGAGTTATCGTGATGAATAGAATCGAGTTTATCAAGAATATACATTTCGTCATCTATAAATATATAAAAATTATATACATATATACCCACGATTTCTCGTTTCAAGGAAATATGTGTGTCTCAAATACAAAATAGGTAAAGGTGCACCTCATAGACACGGATGATTTGCTTTCAGTTGCTTATAGGATATACCTCAGGACAGATCGTTTTGTGGGACTTGAAAACCAAGAGTGCTGACTACAGATGTCAGACCGATGAACAATTGAAATCGATAACATGGCACCATGAAGGTAAACAATTCATGAGCAGCCACGCGGACGGCTCTCTTTCGACTTGGACAGTTCGGCAACCAAAGCCAACAAATGTAACATATCCACATGGTGAGACTCGATTGCGATAGTACAAACCTCGTATTAGTACAACTCTCGATTACATCGACCAAAACTTCTTAATATCTCTTTTTAACAGCGAAATCCACTAAAGACGGAGAACCCGAACCTTGCAAACCCATTCAGAAAGTAGAGTGGAAATTATCGAGAACAGGGTAAAGAGAGATAGATACGTCTTTTGTTTTATATCGTAGAATAGTTTAGTTGCTAGAACATAAGCAATTGTTAATCTCTTTTTCCCGAGTAGTTTACAAACTACTAAAGATAAATTTTTATCAGGGAAGCATATGTGATATTTTCCGGTGGATTGGCATATGACACCACTGGGAGAACACCCAGTATTACAGTGATACATGGAAAAACTACTACGGTGCTTGAAATGGAGCATAATGTTATAGACTTTGTAACGCTGTGTGATAGTCCATGGGCTAGTGGTACAGTAGAACATATTTTGCAATAATTCTTAGACAAAATGTTACTTTTCTTTTGCAATATGATATATCTCAATCAACGGCATTACATTACTATTAGCACCGTTGTAACTTTTCAGATTTCCAAGATCCTTACGCTGTTGTTGTTCTACTACAAAACGATCTGGTTGTGATAGATTTGTTAACTCCCGGATTTCCGTGTTTCGAGAATCCGTATCCTATGGATATACACGAATCGCCTGTGACGTGTTGTGCATATTTCGCGGATTGTCCCTCGGATTTAGTACCTGCGTTTTATTCCGTCGGATCCAAGTCGCAGAAGAAGACCGGTTTTAGCGAGAAGGAATGGCCTATTTCCGGTGGAGAATGGAGTTCTAGTTCTAGCAGTTATAACGAGATTATCCTCACCGGGTAATATTATCACGGATATGACTTTATGTTTGCCTTTTTGATTGCGATAACACGATGTACATATACGTGTATACGTATGTATATGGCGTATACATATATAGCGCTGTTAAAACGTGCCGTGTAGAGCAATATATTACTGTACATGTCATCGTACATGTTGTCGCATGTTAGCGCCTATGATCGATAAGTTCCTTAAATTTCTATAGTTACATACATGTTTGTTCGCAGACATGCCGACGGCAGTATAAAGTTTTGGGACGCTTCCGCAGGAACATTACAAGTTCTTTACAAACTAAAGACGGCGAAACTTTTCGAAAAGACTAGAACGCGTAGTATAGATTCTGAGGAAGACCCGTTAGCAATTCAACATATCTTCCTTTGTCCCGAAAGTCGGAAATTAGCTATCGCGGGAAGCGGCAAGCACGTCGTCTTGTTTAAATTTAAGAAAGTTGAGAGTATGTCCGAAGTAGTGGTAAGTTATTTTACATTCCCTTAATGTGGCACTATACTAACGCACCACTCATTCCGTTCTAATCTAGCAGAGAGGAACTTGCTTACTTACGACAGAATGACGAAAATAAATTATGCATATGACACGCTTTTCTAATGTGTACATAGTAAACAGTTTTATGGAGACTTTTTTTTTTTTTAATGAAACGTTCCTTTCACGACTTTTCTGCGCGCTCTTGCAGGAAAAAAGGATAGAAACACTCTTTTTTTCTGTGTTGCAGACTTTAGAGATATGCTTATCAGTAGATCCTGGAAGAGACGCTGATACCGGCTCACCGGATCGAGAATCTCCGGCGCCTGGGAACACCACAGGAAATGTGGAAACGAAGATTACGGATTTCAATCATCCAATGAAAGTCAAGACGGGTCTGCAGAAAAGGGCTCCCGGTTTTCAAGCAACGTTAATTTGTTTGACAACTGCACCTAGTGGAGAACAGCCCGAGAGTATAACATCTCTTAGCTTAAATTCGTCATATGGCCTGTGAGTGTAAAATGTAACTTGCAAAGAGTCAAGTATTTTCAACTGAATCGCGATAATCTCGTCAAAAAAAGTTTGAAAATATTTATACAGCACATTGGCTCACATCAGTCGAATAAATCTTCGCTAATTTGATATCATATGAGCTGAAATTTGTTGTTAAATTTGTTAAAATATATCAGAAACGCAAAAATATTTTAACGTTTGTTCGCAGATTGGCCTACGGGAACGAGTCGGGACTAGTGATAGTGGACATCGTACAGAAGATTTCACTAGTCGTGCTGAACACCAGCGATCTCGGAGGTGGGTCTGATCCTTATCAACGCGTCTTACGAAGTCCCAAACGACAGGACGACCTAAGACGGGAAAATGAAGACAAGGCAAGAAGTCCAAGCACAGACCAGGTACATATAGAAATGCACTTCCTTTTACATTAGAACTGTGTACACATTAAGTTTACCCTTGATTACGTCTAGAAAGACCTCTTATAGAAGTTTTATACATATTCGGCGTCTTGCATTCTGCTTTCTTTGAGTGCCAACATTATTATTCACTGCATGATTATAAGATGTCTAATTTAATTCCTATGTGCGGAATAATTTCCGCTTATATATAAAAAATATCTTAGTTTTTCAAGTTTTTTCATGACTTGATGGAATAATATTCTACCTTTACTTCTGTAAATATGAATTATCGATTCGTTTTGTAACACAAATGATTGTTATATGTGACACGCGCGCGCACGTACACTTTAATATACGTGCGTGTGCGTAACAGCTACTACTTAATTGCACAATATGATGCATTGCACAATATTTTTAACGTTGTAATCAAAAAGGTATTAAAAGATTTAAAGATATCTCTGTAATTTCCTGCTTGAAGAATCTTCCTGCAATTTGATTCGAGATACTTCTTGTTATTTTACGTGTTATAAATCCTCGAAATATTACACATATAATCTATCATTGTTGAAAACACCTTATATTATAAAGCAAAGCAAATGTTGGCAACAAAAAGATGAACTACACTTTCTCTAGAAACCAGCGACATATTTCTAATCAGAAAGGTAATGATTTGATCTTTTAACACAGACGATATTTCAGGCGTAATTAAAAAATACGTGATTTTTTTAATCGTGATAAAAATAAAAAAAAATCATCTCATAATATGTATAAGATATAAATAATTTAGAAAGATGTTATTAGATCAACTATTTTTTAGCATGTACAAATTAATTTTTCTATTTTAGCTTATTATTTACTCATTTTGTTTTTATTACTGTTTCCTATATATAACTAACAAACGTTTCTCTTAGGTATTTTAGATGTCGCTTGTTACACTATTCACATAGTTAACATTCAAAATTTGGATAGCAAGAAGGTATTATTTGCAACGAGATACATTTCTCTTTAAAATGCAAATTATATAAAAAATTAAATATTTATATCGTGTTTACATACGTGTAGGAGATGTTTTAGATGCATTATTATATATATTTTTTATATAATGTAGTGAACCAAAGTTTATGTAAATTTTTTTAAATATACATATATAATATATTCTCAGATATAAAATTAATGTAATGATAAAAATATCTAAAGAGATATTGTGTGACAACTTAATGCTTGACAAATTTTTTCAGATGATATTAAGATATATTATTTCTCTCTCTCTCTCTCTCTATCTCTCTCTATCTCTCTTTCTTTCTCTATACATATTCTCTGAGAGAATTCGAGCAGTTGTGTCTTAAGGGAAATAATGGGCTTTATATCGGCAACTCAACTGGTCAAACTTGTCATTTTCCATGTGTCGAGAGATTCCTTTATAAATTATATCCGCGATATAAAATTTTTTTTTATTTTTTAAATATTGTATTACACATACACACAAACCCTCTAGACTTTACAATATAATATTAACAATATGTAATAATTTACTAACAGGTCTAATGTAAGATGTTAAGTAATTAAGGTATTATAAAAGAGCATTTCATATTCTTTTAAAACAGATATTTTGTTTTTAATGTTATTTCATTTAAAAAAAAAAAAGAAACCAAGCTGTTATAGATGCTAATTATGTTTTTTTATAAAAGAACAATGATCTTTTTCGTTGTACTTACATATATATTTTACATTTAATGTTTAGCTAACTTTGTGTCTACCATTGAAGCAAGTAAGATCAAACATATTTCTGTTGAAGAAATATCATAGTTTTTTTGTGTTGTGCAGTGTTGCTCTGTTAAAATTATAGACTTATTTATACATATATTATTTGAGTAGGTAGCAATCAATAGTATACACAACATTCGGTTTCAATGTTCTTAAATTTGTAATTAGATGATAAAACATTGTAGTAAACTGAGTGCAAATAAACAAATGGAGAAGTAGAAAACAGCATAGAAAACAGCATTGGAAATATTAGTTACTTAATACGTGATGACAAACAACAACGATTCTCACATAAACGTTTGATGGGATCTGTGCATGTGCATAGATTTTTATGAAAATCCTATAAAGCAAGATTCGCAACAATTTAAAAAAAAAAATATGATGTATTATTCGCAATATTTTGAAATTATACTTTATAATTAACTTGCTTCGAAAACCGTATGTTATTTGAACAAACATAAGTGTAATATATGTATATTAGTAATATATAAACTTTTGCAATATTATTTGTAATTTTGTTTTTTTTATCACAATTTTTACACACATACGATTAGAGAGAAATTGTTATTAAGATACGCCTTATTATGCATGAGAGATAACTATAAATATGCAACATGAACTTCTTACATCAAACATTTGCAGTGGCCAGCTAACTTCGTGTATTTATGTATTGTACTATATACGGCAAAAAATTATCAGGTATGTTGATAAAAGCAACTATAAAAATTTACGAACATCAAAAAGTATTATCTCTGCCGAATATTGAATTATATTTGAGAATATTTAAGGTAATATTTAAAAGAAAAGTTAAAGATGATATGACTAAATGACGTTTTTATATAAACAAAGTAGAATAATTTGCACACATGTGTGATTATTTTTTATGTAGTTGAAACTAATTAATGTGTTTCCCGTATTATCTTTACATTTTTAGTGAGAAAATTAAAATTATGTTTGTCATATTTTTTTTTATTTCAATACATGATATTTGATTGTTGAACGTAGTGCTTAGACACTTTTATCATTGTAGATAACACAGTAGCATATTTTTACAAAAACATATGTTTTTGTGGAATATCTATATATAACGGAACATATATATATAATAATTGTAAATCACATGTTTCAGCTACGTATGTACATCACATCAGTAAATGTCAGCATTATTCAGTTATTGATGAGAATTATAGCAGGTGATTAAAGATATATCCGTACACAAATATTAGAAGAATGTAGAGTAAATTACTGCTAATGAACATTGAAGATTCGGTATATTTCTGTTAAATCAAATTTAAGCTTTGTGTGAATTTGACCTCAAATTAACTTACCGTAAAGTGCTTTATGGCGCAAAAAACATTATCATTGAACTGCTATCTCAGTTGCAAAAGTCAATTTGTTCAACTGTGCAAATTGTGGTGTTTAATTTTTTCTATTATCAGATAGTCATGTAAAATTTTTGTGTATTTTTGTATTTGTATCGGCACCTGCTACCTCTTACTGATGTAATGCATAAATTACATCCGTTCGTTTAGAGATCATCTCTAACTTTTCCTCTGCTTGTACGAGGTAAACAAACAGAAAATTATTATCGAGCACAAGTGGTACAACTGTTCGCAGATTTTATGAAACCACGTTTGTTATGAAGCTATTGTATGAAGCCAATATCCACTTACACCTTCCAGCAATACTTATATATACATATATATATATTTATTCGCATGCTTAGTAAATTATATAAGTGTTAGTACATATAATATCATCAATGTAATGCTGTTGACTCTCTTTTTGCTTATTTTACACGACACGATGTAGGTAAGATTTATAACTTGACCTTTTGCACAAATATAAGAAATGTGTATATACGTCATCTCAAAGATATACGTACAAGCTAGTTTCACATCATATTCTTCATCGTAAATTATCTTTCATCGAGATTTATACTATTGTCGAGAGTCAATATTTGCTATTTCACGCTGCTTTTTTATCGAAGAAACTGTATAAACATCCTTTTACAGCACAAGAATTATAACACACAAATACATAGAGATGCCAATGACGTACTTCTTTCCATTTAATCGTATTTCTTCTCGTTTCAACAAATTGTATTAGATGTAATGCAGAATTTTTTTAATTCGCATATCCCAAATAACATACGTAACTACTTGTAATTCTTTCAGTTAGTTTTTTTTTTTTTTTTTTTTTTTAATACTTGTCTCTCATAATTTATAAATATCCCGATAAAATACGTGCGATTAATTAGCGGAATGTAGTCAATTTTATGAGATAGTTTGTACTCACACACTTTGGGAAAGTTGAAATTATAATATTGCGAACAATCTTTTCACAAAAGGGCGAAATATATAATCTTTGTTTCTAGATCATACATTACATTCCTTTGACCAACAGTAAGTAGAAGGCCTACGTTTCTACGAGCATCTTAGGCATCTTTAGCGGATAGGCAGACAGTTATTTATATTCATAAAAAATCATATATAATAATGATAATAATAATAATGATAATGATAATAATAATAATGATAATGATAATGATAATAATAATGATAATAATAATAATAATGATAATGTCCTGTCTGCACTCTTCAATACAAGATTTTTCACGAGCCTGGGAAGTGACAAGTGACCACGTGTTTTTGCGACAGCTTTCGGTTTGAACTTGATACTTACTGCTTCTTTTCAAGGCATGTTTCTCACGCGTTTACAGACACACGGCAGACCATGTAACAGCACGATATAATAGGGGATTAGTCTACACCACTGTTAGTGGACACTTACGGAACACGAGCGCGAGAATGATGTGTAAAAAGCAATTGTTTTTTAGAGTACACCTATATTCCTAGGCTCAAATCTATATCTCATCATCTCTCTCTCTTTTTGCCTGCGAAAAAATTAATTTGATTGTGCAAAGCCCAACCGTCTTAAATTCATCAGAGTCAGCGGGAATCCGCGTTGGAATCCGAGCTGGTAGATTCGACTCAACAACAAGCGCAGCATCAACCAACGTGTTCCCGCAATGAAAATCAGACAGCGGGAAATGCTGGCGAAAAACCGAGCGCCGAGGAATCCACGAGCGAACCGAATAAAGCGGGGAGTCTGCCTAACGGCGAGGAGTGTCAGAAAAGTCAAGGTTGGAAAGGATTTAGTCTCAAGAGACAACTGAGCAAGGTTGATCTGAAGATCAAAAATACTTTTACACCGTCCTTGGTGTCGTCTCAAAATGGGGTACTTGTATGCTTTTTATACGTGCTTTCTTTATTTTTTTACATCGTTAACACAAGAATCAATAACTTCAAGAGTTTTCGTATTTTTATTTTCGCGTATTTTTATTTATAGACCGTCACAATACGATTCAGCTTTTTTGCAGCGCAAAGTATTTTTGTCATTTAAAGCGTGTGCGACTTTCTCATAACATGATACATAAAGACAATGCTTCTTGCCCTCTTCGACTAACGACTTCGCATACAAACTAACTTCAAGTTCATAAAAGAGATCGCTTGACTCTCAAAAAGAAAAAAACACTTCATTCTCTCCGAGTTTGCTTTGAGAGTGCTTATCATCGAGTCGCTTTCCGTAATTGACAGCGGATTTGCTTTCTTTTCTCGTGAATCTAATTCTACAACACGTGTCTTTTGTGTTTCCGAAAGAGCTCGTCGTCGGGGCTCATGCAAGTACCCCAATGCCAGCAGGTAGGCGGCGATACAAGCAGTCAAAAGTCTTCCACGTTTTACTGCAATATCAGCGAAACGGCGAGCACAAGTCGTTCGTTGTCGCCGGTCGAAAGTGTCGACTCTGAATCCTCGTTATCGCCGGAGAATCAATCGCCGGGGCACGAGAGCTCTCAGGCGCCTGTCGATGACAGGAAGCGAGAGATTCAAGAGGCTCGAAGCCCGACGACGGAAAACGAGAGCGAAAAGCCGACGGCAATAAGTGACGGCGGCAATGTCGGCGTGAAAACCGAGGCAGTAAGACCGATGAACCTGTCTCTGCCCGAGCACGAAGCGAAACCGCCGCGGATGAAACGTATCGCCAAGATGAAGCAATCAAAGAGAGAAGGCCGCTTGCTCTCGGTGCCGAATTTGAAATTTTCCAAGAACGAGTCGACCGTATGCGATCTAAGATGCGAAGAAAGCGCAACCACCGAATCTTCGTTCACCGGCAATCTTATGAGAAGATTCAGTAAGTGTTTAACATTTAACGTAGAGGAGCGTTATGTGTCGTCCGTGTGTCCTTAGAGATATCTATATACATATACTTCGTTTAGATTTTTTCACGTTAAATGTGAATGTGTGCGTGTAATTAATCTTAATTAAAATAACGATCGAAAACGATCGGCGATTAACAATATTAAAATTGCATTTGTATCTGTGACTGAGAACATGTGGTGGGTGTAGACTAACCATAGAGAGAGCTCGGCTGGTCCTGGACGTGCTTCTGCCGCTTTTTTTTTTAACACACAGCCTAGGATGCTCTTAGATGCGTTCGAGGTTATTTCCAGAGGAAACGTTAACACAGCTCATAATAATACATCTCTGCCAAGATTGGGTAAAAATTCGTTCGGACAGACGTCGACAAGCGATCTTCTAAAATAAAATCATTCGTCGGGACAGACGCACACGTTCATTTCTGTGACTTTAAATTTAACGCGACTCGATAATTGGAGCAGAACAAGACCAAATATATCACCTCTCTCTGTTTTAGCCGAGAAGTGATTATTATTGACTTGACACGGGGGACAAATTGTGACATGATTTTCATTACCCAATATTGGCTCTCATTATAACATCATATCATCAAAGGTTTATGTGAAACAGTCAATATCTAGGTAACAATAATGAGCCTCTGATAAACATGTGCTGAACGAAAATTATCACGACTAAACTACTATGTAACGCATAATGAACACAGATGAAACCGACAGTTCAATCGTATATATATATATATATAAACGATTATATATATAAGTTTATTAAATATTGACATCTTTTGAAAAAAAAAAAAATCTCTTTTGACACTCTTTACAGATCACATAAATCTAACAATATATTCTCTCACACATACGCATATAAAATTGAGAAAAAAATGGCTCGCAAATTATTTAGTTCTACGTAATTAGTACTGCATGTTCGATAAAATGCATATTGATAACATAGCAATGCTATATCATAATACAATCAAAATATTTTTTGACACATACGACGCGCGTCACCGAAAAATTTTAACGATATAGAAATTTTATTTCGTGAGTATTTTAGAAAGCATGTGTTCATACGCGTATTTTTGTTGTGAAAATGACATAGGCAATTATACATGAAAAGTTCACTTATTTATATAATTATTTAAATTTAACCATAAGTTTTTTGGATAGTTTTTTATATTTTTGACGTGTTAGATATCGCGATAGGGATAATTGTTTCCGATCGTTTTTCTTTGAGATCACGTTTTTGCAAAAAAAAAAAAAAAAAAAAACACTCGATAAAGGCACAATAGACGTTATCGCAGAATAATTATCATATCATAGTTGACGGAAATTTATAGATTTTTGCAGCATAAACATTTGTGGTTATGTGGAATAAGAAACTGCTGTGAAATTTGGTCAGGCAAGATGTAGAGTCTAATATAATAGTCAGTCAATAAGGCTCATCGATAATTAGACACTTAGGTTCGTCTGAAAGTGTGTCGACGTTTCTTCAATTATGAAGAAAAGGCCTTGATAATTTATAGAAGAGTGCAGACAACATGCCCTACTAGAGGACAATACAACGCGATACATGCTGAAACTGATAATTCTTTAAAATGCATTCCTGATCTTGATCAGAGGGTGCGTTTACATTATGTTCCGTATATGCACACGAGCTACAATTTTTCAAATTTCCGGTTTAACATTAAACGTCAAAAGTCTCAGCGAGTCGCGCACAAGTTCTGCTCTTTTATATAAATATTTTTTAAGTAAAAATCTGTAAGACGCAGATATCTAGGTTGCGGATCAAAGTTAGTTTGCGATTCCGATGACGCGCAAATAAAAAAGCATTGGGGACGCAAGCATCTCTGCGCTATTACAGTTATTCGATTTACGATATCATGCAAGCGGAGATTTCTCCGCGAGTGATACGCTCAGACGAATACATTTTAAAGGATGTCAAAGCTTCACCAAAACCGCGCATTGACTGCTTTATCTTAAAGCGTTATCTTGCCGAACCATTCATAGTATGCAACTCATTTGCTCCGATGGTCGATAGGTCACTAGGTCGAGAGAAACAGCTGTACACTTAAGATTTTCTAGTATTCCCACTCCCCCCCCTCCGCCCTTCTAGGTTTTATCAGTATACCCGGAATGCGTAGTAGATACTTTGAAAGTGCATTGTTCCCGTTTTTGGTCTTGATATCCGATTTTGTGTCAACTTCACTCCAAGTTTATATTGCGTGTATACTCCTTGTAAACATTGCTCTTGTGCTCGCAAAACTTTGGGAGATACCACAACCCCCCTTTCCCGCGGGAATACTCAACAAGCAAGGAAATGTAACACGATCCCGTTATCGTTACCGGCGACAAGTCCTTCATCCAACACTACTTTACATTGCGTTTTACACCTGAAATCTGAAGAGAGACTCTACTTTAACACTTTTTCAGGTTCAAATCAATTTTGCGGTCTTCCCTGACAGCAAGCTCGATTCAGGTAAAAACAAGGTCTTTCATATTTTCGCAGTTGTCTAATCACCGAGAGAAAAGTACACTCCTTTGTTACGAAGCTCTCAATGTCGTGAAATGTCTGAATTACACGTTTACAAATTGAGACAGGCAGTGCTTGTTTCTCGTCTTACAGCGATCCGGAAAATTTTCACGAAATTTCTATTCTGTAGACTGTTAAACATATTCTGTGTGTAACATCGATTACACACTTCCATCTGCCTGCAAGTCTACATGAAAAATTTGTCATAGTATTTTTTTCTCTCTCTTGATTTTTGCAACAACATATATATATATATATGTATTATTCCAGACACCTTTCTCTCGGTACAACATTGCTTTCAAAGCTTTTGGAAATTTTTTCGATGGTTTGCACGCAAATAGCAATAGTAATAATAATAACAACACTGATGATCGTGGCATCATCAATGATAACGAGTTCATTTTTCTCTCTGTTTCTTTTCTGTTTTTTTTTTTTTCTTTCTTTATCGAACAGATGGATTAAGACGCGAAACTTTAATAACGCGTGCTATTTAGAGACGCTCATGACGCTGTGCGAGCCCAACACTATGAAATTTCTATCTCGACATTGACTGACTGCTATAGAGGACTCTGCATAATATGATATTCCACATAGCGAGCAACCAGAGTACGAGATGCGCACACACGAGCAGGCGTCTTACAATTATCTCATTCTCTCACGTTTCTCTCCTTAGATCTTCTGCAAATACATCTCCAGTGCAGACAACAACAATGACTATACATATATATATATATATATTGTTTCACACACAAATGTAATCGACAGATCACTTTTCGAATAGTCGAAATGAAGCCCAATTGAGGAATCTGCTTTCGGTCTATCTTCAATCTCTCTTCGCTTTCGAAAGACAGAAAGAGAGAGAGAGAAAGAGAGAGAGGGAGAGAGACACTTGACATGAATGTCTATTTAAAAAAAAAAGCACACTTTCATCGTTTCTGACAAATTGTCATTTCCCAGACGTCGCTAGTTGAGATTAAGATTCGTCTTTTATTGTACGAGAACTTTTTTTTTTTTCAATAAAAAGCGTCTATAGTGAGAGACGAGATTTCTTTATTGAAATGCTCTCACGTACGTCACATTTCATTTGTGAATATCAGAAGTGAGAGAACTGAGGGATAAAGCACAATTGCGCGTTATTAACTATCCGTTTTCTTGCACTATATTTCAGTTTTATTATTATATTTGATGGAGTTCTGACCTTTTTTTAATTTTTTTGATTTTAGGATGGAAATCTCTGTACGTATGTAAAAGAAAAAGTTAGGGAATTTATGAACAAGACAATTTTAGATTCATTCATGTCCTTAGAAAAGAGAAATATTATGAGAATATAAAGTTCTTTTTACTCATATATAAATACATATTGATCAAGCTGGAATAGCTTAACGCACGCTATTTACAAAAAAAAAAAAAGAGAAAAATACACAAACAAATAAAATACACGTACCGCATAAGATAAACGTAAACACAGCAATTGCCGATGTAATAGAATTTGGCAACGAAAATTGCAACAAACATGGAAATTCATTTTCCATGTGCTTTTATTGTTTTGCTTTGATCAGCAATTTGATAAAAGTCCGCAATCGTCGCAATATACACACATACACACACTTGTTTGTGAAAATCGAGTTCGCACACGCAAAATCTGCTTTATATGATCAAAAAAAAAAAAAAAAAAAAAAAAAAAAAAATTAAAAAAAAACAAACCAACCGAGTATGCTTCCTCCACGTTTGACTTGTCACTGATTTGTAGATGAACGGGATGTGCGTATTGCCGGTGACAGGAAGAAGTACAGTGGGTGTTGGTGGTGAGAAAGGTGACAATGGTGATAATAGTGATGGTTGTAGCACCGTCGGCGGCGGCGGCGGCGGCGGTAGCAACGGAGCCAACAATAATGACGGTGGTGCTGGCTCTAGCGCGGGTGGTGTTAGCATAACTCGCTCGGGTACTCGTATCGCCGCCGCCGGCGCGATTAGCGGTACCGACGAGGAAATTAACACGACGCCACGCAAGGGTGTCACGTTAGATCAACGTCACTCACGCGCCCAGGGCATAAGGAAGCTCCAGAAGTGTCTAAGCACTACTACGAGCCACTTCGAAGTGGATTCCGCCTCGGGCGGCGGCCCCGCCGCCGCTTTTCCGCTGTTCTACGCTCAGCGTAGCACGGAGATGAGAAACTACTCCTCAGCTGCTCCCCAAGCGTCTTTGAACTACCAGAATATACTCACCAACACCAGACAGTATAGCAGCTTCGGTAGTATTATCGACAAGCCAAGCGTAACTTACAAATTATTTATGTATGGACTATATCTATATACTCTATACGTAGACCACCAGATTATTTTTCTGTCAAACACCGAATGGGAAAGCTACTACTCTTCTCTCTGTGATCGCTTGTGTGTGATCTTTTAGTTTTGATTTCGTTACCAATAGAACGAATATTCTCTTCTCAGAAGGAATTTTCGAAAGCTCGAAAGAGTGTGTACGTGTGTGTGTGTCGGATCTCTCGCGCAGCGTTGCTACACCGTGTTGAATTTATAAAATTGTTTGTGTTAAATAAACTTTCTTTAATTTTTATGAAAGAGAATACGCATGGTTACGTATATATTCATTATTTATTTATTTATTTTTATCTCGTATTAACTATCTATTTACTACAAGCAAATATTTATTTTCTTCTCTCGAGGTTTTAAGATTTCGTTATTGTTTTTTTTTTTTTTTTTTTTTTATAAATATTGAGAGTAAGATCTACAATATTGTTATAAGCAACGTTGCGTTCTTGAGATCCTCCCAGCACGACGTGCGTTTTTCTATTGTCTAGAATCGATAGAAACACTGTCTGGTCTCTTTACTGATCTGTGAGTGTGACTTCGGTAGTTCTCGCTACGATGCATCTCTTTCTTTCTTGACTTGTTATATGCTCTTTTAGTGAAAACTTTTCTAAATAAATAAATAAAAAAATAAATAAAAAAAAAAAAAACACGAAACGGCACATATCTTCTGAATCTTGCGTGATCTCTAGAGTTATCACACTGCACTCTCGAAAAGAGATACTCTTTCTCGCTCTTTTCGTTTCCGCCTTTGTGGCAAACTTTTTTGGTTTCTGCTTTTCTTTTTATAGATGTGATCTCTATAACGTTGCATTTCAAATAATTATTTCCGAGCTCGATGCACAATTTAAGATCGCACCTTGCGTGAGTAAAATGACAATGAGGTAGACTATGCAAGATGAATGTGCAAAAACGTACATATCAGAGAAATCGGTTAGTCGTCTTGAAACACAACACGTGTTCTTTACCACAAAAAACGCATCGTTCTGTCTGCATTTGTGAAACGTACGATCTTTTCGTGTATCTGCGCTTAATCATTTATTCGTTCTTTTAATCGTGTTATCACGCGAAAATTATGATTACGTAATATTTTTAAAAAGCGACTTTGTGAAACTGTATGCGTGTCGATATTTGGTTTATGGTTTATTTTTGATTTGTGTGTGAATTAATTAATTCGCGCGCATTATCTTTACGCAGCGAGAGAAATTTATCTTTCTGATGAAAAAAAAACCAAGTAAGAAAAAAAAACTACTCTACTGAATTACGTTCAACAATTATATGGATTATTTGTTACATGTATGCTTGATTATTATACGTTATGTTTTGTTACTTTGATAAATTTTGAATTCAAATTTTATATACGTGTGTAAATTATCTTAGATATCTTATCTTGCACTAGTGTTACGCGAAATGTGACTGTGATCCGATCTTTATTAGAGAGAATCTTGGATCGACTCCTTCTTTAATCGTCGGCGACTACTTTTCGACTTTACAATCCGGATCTCGGCCGGATAAACTTTAAGCGCGTGCATGCAAGAGTAAATCTTCTTCATGCAACTCTCGTCTGTCCAGCTTACTACTCTTGTGAAAGTAATCCGAGTTTGTAAAACAATATTTCTCTCTAGATCTGTGCTAATTCGATATGATTACTATCTGCGTGCGTGCGCGTCTTTTTGTGTGTGTGTACGTGCATCTGTGTAAATTTTTTATGACTGACTATACAAGTCCTGAGATATGAAGTCTAAATAAACTGTATGAGAAGGATAATTAATATGTGAACTGCAGTCGAGAGACTTTGATTAATCGTGATAGTTGTTGTTGTTGCTGTCGCTGTTATTATTATTATTGTTATTATTATTGTTATTATTATTATTATTATATTATTATTATTATTATTGTCATCGTCTCATCATCGTTGCCATAATCAGCATTCTCATCGTCACGATCATTATTTACTACTGTCCTCTTGAAGCTGCGCTCTGTCTCTGATAAGTGTTCTCTGACTTCGCTCTAGTTTACACACTTTGCGAATATGTACACTGTTATACGCAAAAAAAAAAAAAAAAAGACGATGTAAACGTGTCCGAAATGATTTTCGATAGTCATTATGCATGCTTCTTAGTAGCTCGGAAAAATAAACGGATTATCTTATATTCTATAAATAATCGATGATTTTCTTTTGGGATCGCTGGTCGGGTAGACAAATTCGACGGCTCCTTCCAACGATCAAGGAGCTCGAGTATGTCGTCCCTCGAGAACATCACCACAGAAACCATAAGCTGCCTTACATTTGCGGATACTTATACGAAAAAAAACGGTAAAGATTACATTTTTTAATTCTCATTTTTGGTTTTTTTTTTTTCACACATTTTGTGCATAATGCGAAAAGTACGACGCTATTGTTTTATTTCTTTAAGATACAAATGGCATGCCAACTTTGTGGATTGGCACGTCTCTGGGATCTGTACAGACTGTTATATTCAATACACCTCCCCATGGCGAACGTCATGCTCATCCAGTGGTTGTGTCTACTTGTAGTAAGTGAAGCTTTCTCATTATATTTATATTGTTTAGAAGGAGAGACTTATTATACTATATATGTAATAAAATTACAAATTATTAAAATTTGTTTGCACAACACGATCGTATTTTTCCGCCTTTTAATATACATGTTTTTTCTTTTTATTGTGTGCGCAGATGGATCTACGTTCAAACTCAAAGGTTGTATCCTATCAATGTCGTTCTTAGATTGCAACGGTGCTCTAATTCCGTATTCGTACGAGTCTTGGAAAGACGAAAATACGGACGGCAAAGAACGCAACAGTAGGTATTATTTTCTACATTAATTTCACAATATTTTTTGTGAGAATCAAAAATCGATGCAAAAACATAGCACAGTCTCGTCCGTGATATTTGCGTTATTATGATTGTGTCACGGTTTTCTGTATGTATAGTATCGTTTTAATAATAATATTCAATTTCTGTGTTAAAGAGGGTCAAGGAAAATGTACAAACAGCAGCAGAATGTCACCGTCGATGCAAGTCGGCAGCGGGGATAGTTTCGAGGATAGACAATTCGTTGTTCTTGCATCGGAAAAACAAGCGAGAGTCGTGGCGTTACCTTCTCAAAACTGTGTATATAGACAACAGCTGGCGGAGACTCATATGGTAATTAAGGCAGAAATCACAACTCTGAAAGGTATTGTCTACATTTTACATTTTACGCAAATAAACACGTGTCAATCGGTTATTGTGTGCCCGCGCCGTGTCGTCGCTTTAACACGTGTAATTTTTGATTCGCTTTTTCTGTTTAGACAATGTCTGCTTGGTGTGTTACGTTTCGAACGGTCACATCACTACTTATAGTTTGCCCAGCCTTAGACTGCTGATAGACGTCGATTTTCTACCTCTTATAGATTTGAGGTAAGAGAAATAAACCACCTTCTTACAGGCTTTCTTATTTTAGCTGTCAAGGCAACATAATAGTGGCAATTACTTGCACATGACGCGTTGCACTATATATGCTACTGTAATATTGCAGAAGTTTCTAAACTTTTATACTCTTAATATACGTACGTACTTATTATATGAAGCGTATATTTTGGAAGCATAAAATCTGTGCCATTTATAGCTTCTAGAACGACATATGAATATATAAGTATATATAGATTGAATAACGTATATTTCTTTCTGCGTATCTACTTACATGCAGTTGAATTAATAATACGTATCCGCTTCTAATTGTAATTAAATTTACTCAAGCCAGTGAACTTTATAAGGGATTTAAAGTGATCAAACTTGCATATACAAATTATCTTTATCATATTATTTGTGTCGCAAAGAGACTATAAAACATTGAGAAATTAAAAATAAAAAGAAGGTTTTGTTTTCGTATTTCTTCTTATCAAGCAACTTTCAATTCTCATATTTTACAGCGATATTACAATTGATAGGTTGGAAGGCGATTGATGTATCTCATATCGTATACATTTACGAAAACTTATTGCTTCTCATTAGAAAACAGAAAATAGGATATACGTATTTTTTAAGAGGTAAAAGAGAATTGTTTTAAAAATCTGAAAATTATTTTTAAATAGAATACCGTGAAGTTTACTTTTCGTTTATATCAAACAAAAGTTTATCTATTTGTTAGTGCGTCTATAAGAAAGTTTTAAATTATTTATATCTCCAAAGCTTTCTCTCTTAACGCGCAAAGAGTTTATCTTTTTTAATATTTATACAATTATCATTTATAGATTTATCCGTAGCGCATGGAATTGGTTAATCTTATTAAAATTTCGCTTATACTTTTATCGCTTAAATTTTGTATCTATTCACAGTAGAGAGCGATAATAAACGCAAGTTTGAAATCCATCGGCTAACATCATCGAGTAGATTTAGATAAGGTATCAAGGTAAAAGCCAGATATGTGCGCGCGACACGTATAAAATATTGTATCAGGCTCTATCTCAGGTACTTATCTTCGAAAAAAATATATATCTTACTTTTGCATTAATTACTCTTTTTTTTTTTATAAAAGTGTATAGTAATATATTACGCTATCTATATTATATATGTGTACAACGTTCTCTAGAAGTGTGCAATTATTACATAGATCTTACGTGATTTTGTTCTCTCTAAATTTGCAATGATTTTTGAGGCACAAATTTACTCGTAAAACGGAATATTTTCAGCAAGAAACATAATGCGGCACACTTCTGGAAAAATTTTCTTACGTATAAGTAGAAATTGCGTCAATGCTTAGGAGCTACGTAAAGTAACTTTTAACTATCGATGTGTTGATACGTAATTCTTTTTCGTTACTTGTAAAATTTGGCCTATACGGGCAAACGTAAAAAAGTAACAATAATTTTTACAACTTTATATAAATATTGAATATTTACACATTAAGAAGTGAACTAACATTTATTAATAATATTGTTAGCATGTGCGAGATTTTTCTCTTGCAAATAAGCGCACTCGTTAACCCTTAACACAATTAGAGCATGCTTTATTTTTTACTGTTTTTTTTTCGAGCACTTCTCTATTGCACTCTTTTATCTTGAAGTATGCTAAGTTCTCAAAGCAACGTTGTGAAACGAACAAAAATGCGAAGTACGCTTTCTAGAACGTGCTACATTGAGAAATGGAAATTACGTATGTTTTTCTCGCATAGCGTTTCACAACAATTGGCATTTTTTATGGCAATTCTTGATCTGTAAGTTCTAATTTTTTATTCATTCAAAATGTTGTCTATATCTCATTGTGTACCATATTTACGATTTCTACTTAGCAAAATCTGGCACTACACGAACTTTCAGCCGACATTTACCATTATCGTCTGTTCCACTCTAACAAATGTTTCGACATACATAGAGAATAAAAGATGTATACCGCGCGTGTAAATATATACATGAGTCTCCTTTTTTTTGTGAAAATAACTGGGCTGGCTGTTTTAAGGGTTAATGCTAAAATTATAATACAGTAAAAAGAAATAACGTAACTGTTATATTAATCCCGTGTATGGTCAAACGTTCACATTCCTCCTGTCTCTGTAATCTCTAACAGTTTTCAGACCACAAAACACGGCATTGTAGACCCCATGTTGTCCATATGGGGTCACCAACTCTTTGTTAATGGCGATACCGATCAGTAAGTCATCTATGAAGTACAGCTCACCATATAACCCTTTATACACAAAAACAAACACACAATGCCTCTGCGTGCAACATACTGTCTTCTCTCGCGAGTCTCAACACAAGTTTGTCTCATCAGCTTTTCATACTCTTTCTACACAGAAATATGCATTTTTTCGCGTGAACTTGATACCTTTTATAACTGTCAAATTCCACCATCTTTCAGAGCTTTACGCTGTATATATACAACCAATGCACACTCAACACTCTTTTACAGTTGTATCCCGATATTGTGATATTTGTAATGTACAAAAACTCGTGAAAAAAAACGCACCTTGGTAAAGCTATCATGCGCATATTTTTTACAGGATTGCAAAGACCCTTTGCTTCAGCAATCGAGGCCACGGTTTATATCTCTCGTCACCTATGGAGATTCAGAAGTTCTCAGTTTCGAGCGAATTTTGGTAAATTAATTTTCTTCATCTCCTATTTCGCTTTTTTCATTCTAATACGAAACACGTGAAGATCGAGTTAGCTTCATAAAAACGTTAATAACAATTCATAATAATATTTATTCAATTAGCGCTGAACTGACGGAGATGATGGGCGATCTATTTATCGGTCACGATATGCCAGAACCACCTAAGGAGAGTTTCTTCAAAGGTTTATTCGGTGGCGGTTCGAGAAGTCTCGATCGGGAGGAGTTATGTAAGCGAAACATACACATGTCTTTATCGCAAGATAACGGAGCAAATATAAATAATTCAACAAAATAAAATTACAGTTGGTGAGTCAAGCGGTCGTGCGTCGCGCACAGTCGCGAAACACATTCCAGGACCAAATGAGGCAATTCGGGAGCGAGTCGCAAGCGCGACGGGCGAGGTGAACATGGCGCATCAAATGGTCTTGGAGCGCGGCGAGAAATTATCGCAGCTCGAGGAACGAACTGCGCGCATGATGTCGGAGGCCGACAACTTCTCGCAGAACGCTCACAACTTGATGCTCAAGTACAAAGACAAGAAATGGTACCAGCTATGAGAAAGCAACGCGGCCCGAGATTGGAAAAACGACGCAAATTTCTTCATTTATTTAACGCTCGTGTCTCGTCTATGAATTTTTCGTCGTTAAGAAACCAATACGTTAGACGGTTATTACGATCCTCACACACGCACATATGGGAAACATTTACACAAGGGGAAGAGGGATTAAGGGGAATAATATATTATATATATAATGTACAATGCGATTATATCTGTGCCGCGCACACGGTACACACGCACATTCTGTAACGAGATAAGAAAACACAAAGAAAAAGATATATTTCAAAGCGAATAAGTATATATTTAACGGCGGCGCATCTCGAGCATATAATTAATAAATTTCTGCACGGAGAGATGAACAAAAGAGAGACGTCGTTGACGAGAATAATACGAGGTGAGGTTCGGACCGTTTCTGGAACAAAGAAATGTATTTTGCTTCTATTGCGTCCCATCTAAAAAAAACTCTACTCTCTTAAAACAAAGTCATAAAATTACACGTTAATTGTGGCAAATTTTTTCAACAACTTCTAGCGATTGCTATCAGAGTGCAGCGCTATATTTTTGCAAACAAACTTGCGAACTAATTCGAGAAAAAAGCAACAACGTAAAATATACACATATATTTACTCGAGAAACGGTCCGAATCTTTGCGACATCGAGAGTAGAGGTCACACACCGGGGTTTTTCGCCGCGTTGCGCTTGCGCGCGGGATGTGTCGCGTATAAATCATGATTATACAAAATATAAAAGTACTTATTATATATACGACACGCATTATAGAGATGCGACAGATAATTGAGATATACGCGAGTCAATATAAGCAATTATGTAATAATTCGCCTTTTAACTAATGGCACTCGTTAATTCATTCGGACGTCCTGTGAACGTTATTTCTTGGCGCCTTGCCTTGTTTGCTTCTCAGCAAAGAATTGTCAATAAGTATTTACAGAATGTCACGTTGTTGCATGGTTTAAGCACTTCTGAATACATGTAGAGTCGAGTGAAACACCAAAAAAGAATCGCATTAGGTTTAATTTGGCTAAAAATAATAATAATATAATATACATACATTATACACGTATATATACATATATTACACATGACTTCTTAGATTAATATTAATATAAATGTGTTGTATATTTAAGAAAATATATATTATACTGAAAGAGAGAAAGGAAGAGAGAAAGAGAAAGATGGCTAATTCATAAAACATATAATAATGCCATTAAACTTTGCAGTGTAGCGAATAAAACATATTATAGAAGAGTTGTTATTGACATAATGATTCTTATTCCGCGATGGTGTAAATTTTATAATCGTGTACATTGTAAGCTGACTTGTATCTAAGAATTTATCGTTATACGCGACCGTAGATAATTTCGTAATAAATATGCATTAAGGGGACAAAGTGAAACAACCAATGCGATTCTTGTGAGTTCGTTGAGTTTGTACGAGTTTTGTAGACGGGATATTTTTTTGGGGAAGGGAATTCTCGATAAAAAAAAAAAAAGAAAATGATAATTTCACGCTTTATCCTAAGAAAGTCACGAACGCAGGCAAGACGGCACAGCGACACTAATTCCGAATGTATTGACAATAAACGTAGTTAATTATACTCAGTGAGAGAGAGTATCGGATAAAAGTTGAATGCAATGAAGAATATATTTTATCCAGGATGGCGGGTCGCGCGCAGAAACTGCCGCACTTGTCACGCTGATAACAATGTATTAGTTGTTATCGATATTGTAGTTATATATCGCTAGATACACACTTGTGCTATGTATATACCTATACATATATATATATAAAGAAATAAATACAGTAGGCCAGATTCCGCGTTATAAAGCTGTTTATATAAACAATGTGTTATGAGTTACGCTATTTCAATGCCGACGATAAGTTCAATTGGATTTACGGTATATATTCAAACAATGTGCAATGAGTCAACTACCGTAATTTTAACACTTGCGTATAGTTTAGATTAATTAAAGACAATATGAAAATATATACATATGCGTGAGCAAACCAGATACGTACATGTGCGTGTGCATGTATATGTTTGGTCATATGTATATGTCTATAAATATATACATACACATATGTGATAAGTTCGTTTGAATTTATCGAGGCTCTGAATCGTCGTATACTGCTTCCATAGCAATAATTGTATAGTTGATGTTAATATGGTACTAATATCACACTCGTATATATATATATATTATACTTAAATAATGTATCCGCAGAAGATTAATTAGTAACGCATTTTTTCGAATTTTAATTCGAGTTCATAATATAATTTTCCTTCGACAATATACACAAAGAAATAGAGAAATCCGTTGTTCCATTACACTCTTATCACGGGATGTCTTCACTATCGATTATTAGTACAAAAACAAGACGCGAGCTCATTCGTCGCGAGGTGTGTGCGAACTGTAGTTGAAAAAAAAAATATATATATACATATACAAATACCTATATATTGATGCTGAATTTGTAATACGTTCGTGAGAGTGCGCAGATTAGTGACGACTCTGAATTTCGAGAATCCTGTTTTGAGAGCTAAACTGCTGACACTCTGACAGACGTTCCCCCCCCCCGCAACACTATCTTGCGTCTAGAATTAATTATTCCTTCGAATACCCGACACACACACTCTCAGTATGTAAGCAGTTTAATGGTAGATAAGATACATTCAAAATAAAATATTAAATATCCTAAGCAAGCGGAGAGATTTGTTAATGCCCGAGTGTTGGTACATATATATTGTATAGGGAAGAGGCGTTTTTTCTCTCTTTTCGGTGGAACAAGAACTGTTTACTATATTAATAGAATAGACAGCTTAATTGTGAGCTAATTATCGAAACAAATTACTTAAATTATTATTTGTTAATGTTGCAGTGATATATCCTAAAAATTTGTTGCACAAAAACTTATACTATATATACATATATTTATCGTCAATTTCTCATTATTTATTGAAAAACTCAGTCATATCTTTGAAAAACTTTTCAAAGTACTTCAAAGATCATAGTACGTAAAAAGAATTGCGAGAAGTAGATGAAAACAAAAAAGATGCTCGACTGTGATTGATTGATTGATCGATTCGTTTACTGTTTAAGTTTTGTAGCTTTATGTGCTATGGTCTCGAAGAGTTTAGCGAACACGTTATATTTCTAAAAATAAAAAAAAATGAAAAATTTCTACCATTTCTAAATCTATATATTTATTCTAATAGTATATCAAGTTTTTTCTGTTCAAATCAGAGAAAACTTATATATTGTTTATCGTTTGTTGTTTTTACACATGTTATATTATTATATATATCTGAAAAATATATATATATAAATATAAGAATAATAGCGTACACAATTATAGAATTATATAGAAAAATGTACAGCTATGTTCTAAATTACAAATAAATATACGAATAAATACACTCATACACATACCACATATATATAAATAAAAATATATACGCGATATTAGTTGAGTTCAAGTAACCTTTACAGTGCTCTAGAGAACGTTGGGCCGAACACAAAAAAAAAAAAAAAGTAATCGGAATATACGCCATTTGAAATTTCACTAAGTGTTTGCAAGTTATATGACTTGTTTTAAACATAAATGAATCATTTTTGTTATGTATGTTTTTTGAAAAATTTCTTTTATGCAAATATCATTGCTCTCTCCTTATAAAACAAACTTTGACATTGCTCGTATGATTAAACATATGATTTCAGATTCTTCGTTAAGTCGTAAGATGCGTTACTTAAGTTTAATATTGTGAAGAAAATGTTTTTTGCTTTTTAGCGCAAGTACTTAATGCTTTCGACTTCTACCACTACACTATTGATCTAATAGCATTTTTATTATTCAACAGCTATGATATACGTGTAGATATCATTTTATAATTGTAAGAGTACTGCCTCGGCTACAGACTGTATCTTTGGCTCTCAACTTTAATAAATGAGTTTTACTCAGTCAACCAACGTCATCATATCCTGGTCTCCCGTTTTTCTTTACGTCATAATGTTATTTTAAAAGTACAATAGTATAATTAGCTAATTTGCATGATTGTTCTTCCTTTTTAAAAGAACACGTTAGTCTCTCTCATCTGTTTTAAAAACTAGTTTTTTTTTTCTATACAAAGTGAACAGTTCCCTGTGTTATTCAAATTTATGTATATAATACTTCGTTTGTATGTTGCAACACAAACATTTTAACCACAGTAACTTTTTGTTACGACTAGAGAGAGAGAGTCAACTTTTTTCTTGTATTTGCAGAACCGTATAAAATAGATTTTACAAGTTTGTAAAATAAATCTTCACGTTTTTACAAACACATCGAGTTCGTATGTCGTTCAAAAATTCTATTTTCTGTTTAATCGACGTGTTATTTAGCACAGGAAAAACAGAAAGACTGCGCCAGGTGATGAGCCATCTTACGACGAGATTCCTCGCGCCAAGAAAAAATCGCGCATGGGTCAAAGCTCTCGTAAACCTCTGTCCTTTTTTTTTCGCGCTCTTTAACCGGAAGGAATGGTGACTGCTATCGACACCACCCGGGCCCGTAATTAAATTAATTTCTGCGTCTCTTCCTTCGCGTCCCGGTATAGGCATTGGCGTGGAATAATGCAGTGGCGCGACGCGTTGCGACGCGCCCGACTCAGGGCGTCGAAGGAGGTGCCTCTCGACCGCACTCTCGCGCACACTTCTCATTTCCAATTTAAAAATAATGAGAATTTACTGCGAATAGGTGAGGCTGTCGCGCACAGATACCCATTGACTACAGCGGCGTCTCGGTCGTGCGCGAAAGAGGAGAGTGGAATGAATTGAAAAAAATTCAATTTAGCCTCCGGTACACCACCGCCGCCGCCGTCGACTCGCTCGCGCGTCTCGACGCGACATGACGCCGCTCTTCCTTTCCTCGCCACAACAAGAACGAAGAACCGAAATTTGCTTATCACGATTATTTATAATGAAACGTTTTCGTATTTTCCGAACAATTTATACGGTTGTTCGCGAAAATCTGAATATTTTCTGTTTTAAGAAATTTTTTCTCTAAGATGTAGTTTTGCAGAAAACTGCGAAAGATACGTCCGACGTTTTTTTTTTTACTACCAACGATTGATTTTCTGACCGTTCGTCGTGATCGACGTCCCGAAGATCGAGAGACGTTCTCACGCGATTCGAACGACAATATACACGGCGTTGGTTTGTGTCTCGACAACAACACGCGAGTAAATAGGAAACGAATAAAGATCGGAGTGCGAAGAAGCGCCGGCAGTCTGTCTCGGGCGCGCGCAATAAAATGTAAATTCGCGGCAATTCGCGCCTCGCCCTCCCGATATCGAGAACCCGGACGCCTCTCTCTCTCTCTCTCTTTCTCTCCTCGCCTTCACCTATCTCGTTCCGGAGAGATCTCCGTGTAACGGTGAGTAAGTGGCGAGTGCTGCGCCGTTCGGAGCCCGCGGGCCCCCGCCGTCATTTGCATGAGTAACGGTGGAGTGCGCGCCCGTGGAACGGCGGAAGGCTAAGGGTAAGCGAGACGAGTAATTTATAGTCAATAATTCTTGGCGAGGCAATTTTCGCATCGAGCGCGAACGTTTCCTCGGGAGCGTCGACGACGACAGAACGGCGAAGTAGAACGAAGGCGGAGGAAATGAGGCGGAATGTTAAATAGCCCGGTCGTCTTTCAGGTAGCCCTAAAACTAGCACGCGGGGAATCGCTCGCGAAACGAGTCTGCGTCTCACAAGCTGAATTAAACGAGCTCGTTGATGCCGTGTTTTGTTTTTGCACTCAATCTCTCAAACGAGAGACATTGGAAAAACAATTGAGATTTTCTGTTTTTGTTTTGTTGCATTACGAGAATGGTTTAACTATCGAAAAATAAACAAAAGTCGTGAGCTTGAAATTCGAAGAAACAACAAAGTCAGGGTAGTTTTTTTTTTAATTCATTTGCGTGTACAAGTTGTGTGTGTACATTTGAATATACAATTAAGATCGAAGAACGAAGAAAACTTCTTGTGATTCTTCATCGTTCTTAAATTTTTCAAGTTATTTTGCACGAAAAAAAAAAAAAAAAACAACAACAACGTTTCTCGGCGGCTGTCCGGTTTTTTGCCTTTTTATTTACGGCATAGTGTGCCACTTATGTGCGGAAAGTTTAGCCGTGATGGCGTGGCGAGGCGAAGATTACCAGGGTAACATAAACCGATACCGACGACATAAAGGTGCACGGCCGATATTAGATACCAAACCGCCCGCCCTCTCTTAACCTTCCTTCCGCCTTCGAGTATCCCACCGAGAGCTATCAGACTGATAGAATATGTTCGACGTCGTCGCGACGCTCCGACCATCACCAACAACACACCCCTCCCTCCGACCGAATTCTATATCGGCTGTATACGCGATCGGTGTGCACACACGCCGCTTTATTTAGAGTGGCTTTTATCGCGCGCGAGCTTAACTTACATACTGAATACAATCAACCTTCCTCCCCGCGTTCCTTGTCGTTCTCGCAAGTCAACGAGATACGCTTCTTTCGTGTTTTTTTTTATCCGCGCGCAAGCTCTATTATATTTGTCAGGAACGTAATAATTCCGAACATAACAGCGCGATTATGTTATCTGCTATAAATCGCGGGTGCAACTTATCACTCGTGCACAAAAACATAACGATGACAATTAAACTCACTCGTGTGGACTTGACGATTTCGCCGATGTGTCGCCGTGTTTTGTTTGTTGCCTCTCTCACTTCGCTCAGCCGCCTGCCTTGTCGCGTTTTGAGGACTCGCACACTTGTGGATACGAGTGGAAATCACGCGATCGTCATTTTGCACGGCACTTCGGACGAATCACCAACGACACATTATGAGCGGAACGCGTTAACGAAACGAAACACGACGGATCTCCTCTGACACAGCTTCCGATTCCGACTAACTTTCTAGAGTACGTCGTCTCGACTTTTCCGAAAACAGTCGAAACACGCGTTGACAACTTCACTTCGATAAGCGATGCGTTTCACTTGACCCGACCGAGAGCACTGACCAATCTGCGCTCACACGCGTCTGCTTCGAGAGTTCACCACCGTGCCATTTGCCATGTTTGCACATTCGAAATCTGCACTAAGTTTTTCGACCGGACAACGCGACTAGCGTCCAGTGAATTTCCGCGCGTTGTTTTGCTCCTTCCGTTTTTGTTCTTCGCGCGTGTAAGTACAGTACATTTTTAAGTGTCGCGGTTGAGTGGCAAATCGCCATGTTTTAATCCAGTGCGGGATTGTGATTCGCGTGATTTCCGATCGATGATCGCAAATCAAACAAGCGAAACGTCCGGACGCGCGAATCGAAGATCGCGAAAATCGAAAACGCCGCCGTGCGAGAAGCAACAAGCGATCGTCGTGTCTCGCGTGATTTGTTCTCGCCTTCCACGGTGCGACATCATGTAAGTGAGCGAGCGGTGCGCAAGAATCCGCAAGTGTCAGCGCCGAGTGTCGGCTGTGCCAATACGAAGTGGCGGGCGATTATCTCATCAGGTTAATTTTCGCACGGCGCGTAGCGGAGCGTTCGAAATGGATTTAAATAATGGCACACGGTGTGTATTGACCGGTGAGTGATTCTGATATTACTTTATTTCTCTCTTTTTGATATTCACGTTTCATCGTAAAATATCGACAAAACCCGTCATCAATTGTCACGCGCCAAGCAACATGATTCGCGATAATGAAAATTTCCGATTTTTTTGTTTTTTTAAATACAAAAGAATTAACGGTAAGAATAAATAAATATATACAAAAGAGAAAGAGAGCCGCGAATAATTTGTGTGGGCACTGTTTGGACGTAATAACAAGCCGAGAGGAATTTGAGGATAGGTTTAGCGATTTATTTCACGTCGGAGCTATTGTGTATCGGAGCCGTGCCTCTCTCCGAAACAAAGCATGAAACCAGCGCGGATTAAGCCTATTATTTTGCTGTTCATTATAACAATTACCTGTTGATGGGGCGAGGTGGAAAGGGGGAAGTTGCGTCTGGGGGCAACGCGGGGGAAAGCGGCGAGGAGAGTAATGATTGAAAATAACAGGAGTCGCATAAACGTGCAATCACGCAGCGCCGTGATACACCGGGAGGTTGTCGGAAATGATCACAGATTTCAGGGCAGTGTGATCACTCAGCTCGAAGACAAGCATTATGATAATGATTCTCATTATACGCGATCAGATTATAGATTATAGAATTATAAGCCTGTTATGATAAATCATTTGTCTTGTCATTATTTTTCGTCGCGCGGCGATCCAACTCTACTCGGTCGCACCACGTGTTTCTACGAGTTTTTAGTTTCACATTCTAGATGTCGCGAGATGTCCGTGCGGACACGTCTTCCGCGCATTCGAATGAATATATCACGTGTAAAATATAAAACCCGAAGAGACCGACGTGTGTATTTTTCTATTTACGAACAGTAATCGTATTTACGATGCGAGTTATAAAAACAAATTGAAAAATTTATGAAAAAAAAAAGGAAAAAAAACATCGGTGAGTTTATACTTTGCATTTTATTGATGTGTTTGGTCAAGCGAGGCAAACAGTTTATATAATATATTGATATTTTTGACAAAAAATATTCTGGTATTGTAATATCTCGAGTTTGCTTCTCGCATTATTAACCTTTTTGAAAAACCGCGACGATGAAGCCCGAGATGAGAAGAAAAGGAAAAAGTTTTCGTGTCATCTCTCTTCGCCTTTGTGATTTTCCTTTAAGAACGACGGCTGTCGGATGGACAAATCGTTGGGTATTAATTGTGTCAGAAAAAGATTAATGAGGAAGCATACACGTACGCGGCGTGTGAATACACTGTTGAGCCAGACAGAACGCTGAGTCAGAAGAAGGATAATGCAGCACCAGTTTACTAAAGTCACGCGTACATATATAACTTTTTGTATCTTATCCGATGATGATACTACAAGCACACGTTGTTGCATTTTAACGAAAGCTCTTTCCATCATTAGTATTAATGAATTTTTTTTTTTTTATCCAACAAGGTTAGAGAAACACGAGATATTTAATTATTAGCGTTATGTAGAGAATGTTACATAGAATTAATTATTAATATCATGTAGAATTTGTCGCCCCGCGCGAAACTATCGTCTTAATTTCGGCTCCGTTTCTCTCGCAAAATGTGTGTAATCGATTTAGCAAAAGAAAATTCGCTCTCAAAGGTAGCGCTTCTATGTCGACCGCGTCCGTTACGGAGAATAGCGAGAGGCAACGCGCGACGACGATGATGACGATCTGAAATTGAATGGAAATAGCGCGCGGTGCCCGCGAAACGCGACGAACAAAGAAATCAAAGGACAGTTAGCTTCCCGGAGCGATGCTTGTATGCTATCGGTTTTACTCTTCGTTGGGCCGTCGTTGGTTTGCAGCGGGCCAATTCTCACCCTAGTCAAGTCCCGTAGCTTTCCGCGGTCGTTATGGGTATTTGTACAACACAATTTATCTCGCCCCGGGGCCACGGAATCACAATGGAGCGGGCCGCGCGACGTCAACTCGACTTCGTAGGAAATATCCGCCGTAATAATCGATTACCGGCGAGTGAAAGGAACAGAGAAACCGTCGGGGTCGAGAGAGATTTGGCATGGTGTGTGTGTGTGTGTGTGTGTATGCGCACACGTTTGGCAGGAAGGTCTAAACTTGGACGCACGCTGCGTCATCGAGAGATTAGGTGGATGATTAGTACTAAAGAAATCAAGAATATGAAATTGTGTGCGCGACGAGCGTTTTCTTGCGAAATACAATTCAGAGAACAATCCAAGTAAATTAAAAAATTTCGCACACGTTAAAAAAAATTAAACAACTTTGGCAATTACATTTTTTTTCAACAGTTTTCGAGATAACGAAACACAATATTGAGATATGTTGTTTCTTTTCTATTTCAGTTAAGGTCGTTTCACGCCTCAGAGGTTTGTTTTGCCCCTCCGTTGACTAAAAGATTTTGCTCCGATTTCCCAAGAACGCCGTTGTCCTTTGCACGCTCTGTCGACTGTCCGCGTCCATTTTCGTGTTTACACGTATGCCGGCGACCATAAATAAAGCCCGTAGGGGCGGCACCGTTGCCGGACGCGATCCGCTCGTGGACGGGAAAACTTGACTAATTGCGAGAAACCGCCCTGACATCGTTGCTCGTTTCTTTTCCGTCGAGATAGCCTTCCGTGCCGCTTTTACGGCCTTGTAATATACAGTTGGAGCACATCGCGCGGTTTTTCGCCGGCCGTTCATCATTCCGAGACTAATCTCTTCTACTTGGGCTGCGCTGACGCGTCGTTTGTCTTGCCCTTAACGTTAAAGGTAGGTAGGTAGGTAGTAGTCACATGGGGCGCGCAGTCACCTCCGGGGTTGTGTCTGTTCCACGTCCGATCTTATACGAGACATAGTTTCACAACAGTGCCGTGAAGAGGTTTATGTCTGATCTAAACTTTTTTTCTTCCGGATTTTGTGCGCCGTAATGGAAAAAGAAAAATTATTTCTTTCTTCTATTACATTTCCCAACTGTTTGTGCAACGATATAACTGTATTGTACAACTTCTGTAACTTTATTGTTTCTTTTGTTGTACACAGAGAGAAAAAATTGATTATTAGAAAAAATGTATTTCACTTTCATAAACGTATTTTGCGATGACATTAACGTGACGCAACATTTTCTAAATAGTTGCTTGCACAACGTAGCGTTAGTGTGGGAAAAGACGCAAATAACTTTGCGAAAACGGGTCGATTTGCAGTTTTCGAAGAAGATCCGGTTAAGGGAGAGTTGGCGCGAATCGACGAAGCCTGCGGCCACATAATCTCGTTTAGCAGAGGTAATTGCTTCCTAATCGCGAGCTACCAATCAGCCTAACCGTGTTACGCCGTCTAATTCGTTTATGCAGCAATGTTGTATCGGACGAAACCCTCTGGCTCTCTTGGTCCTTATCGAGGCAGTACCGGATTACTCATGGGTCCTTTTCCGCGCTACTCCCTTTCCACGATTTGCCCCAATTCCGCGATTGGCAAACGATCGATCTGTAAGAGTGGCAATCGCGCGTGCGATGTGCATGTATATATATATATACGTGTGTGCGTATACGTGTGGTCACTTAATCACTCTCAGCTTGTCTCTCGACCACTCTGTTTTGATCAACGATTCTCGGACTTAAGTTTTTGTGGGAAAATGTGATTATCCATAGTAACAAATTTCTCAACGCGAATGCTACGTGTTTGACTCTCGAACGTCAAGTTTTGTTTTACAAATTATTTAGAATAAAAAATATTTTCGCGTCAATAGAATATGCAAAAGTTTCGAAAATTAAAATTTATGATGCGTAACTTATATTTATATATGTATATATTTTTTTATACCGTTTTACTGTTCAACAATACATTTCAAACCAAAAAAAACGTATATTTTATTTAACATCGTTGGAAACCTCTCGAATTTGCACATTTTTTTCACGATTTTATTCACTTCGTGCAAACATGCGTTTTTTTATGTTAACAATTAAATACAGTATAACGCGATATATTCATGTTTGTTGAGTTGATTTAAGTTTAAAATACGCGCGACGCAAAAAACAATGTGTAGGGTATACGTACGTGTACGGTGTAAAAGGGCATCGATGAAACCGGTTTGTCGACCGACGGAAACCATTGAATTTACTGGCGCCAACTAATCCGTTTGAAGCACTCTTCAGCGAGTGTGCCGGTGCTTTCTTTTACCGCCGTCGATGTCTTCCCTGATGCAAAACATTGCCGGAAGAGGCCTCTTGACTAGGTACTTGATGTGTGCTGCAACTTTCTTGCCACGGCCAAGAACAGCGCGCGTGTTACGCGCGCGATGCGGGGTGCGGCCATGACTCTTCGACGGGAAATGATAAACATTTATGCGTTACGTTGCGACATGAACGAAAATCAACACGTGGGAAAATATATATGCAGAAAACTTTTGTTATTGCGGAATCGATTCCACATCGAACAGTGAAAACTTGAAAATACAAATGTGTTCTATATTATTTTTTAATAATAAAAAATAATAGTGATAAAAACAGAAGTTCAATATTCTATAAAAAAATACGTGTAAACACGGATTGAAACACAATTCGCGACGCGAAACGAGAGTCTTTGTCCTGTAGGCTGTTTTCCTACGTTCGGTTTTGCGGTTCGATAGAAGCTTTGAACGGCTGAGGTTGGCCACTCACATGAATACATTATCCTTTCTAACGAGGTGAACAGGTCAAGTAGATGGAGTCGCGGCGTTTGTCCATAAATCACTCAAAGGGCAAGCGAGATCGCTCTACGTGCAAGCACAGCCGCGTTCAATGCCGCTCGACTTCTCATGCATCTGCTTCCGCTTTTTGTGTCCCGACGTTGAGTCCCGCTGACGTTCTCTCTTTTAGAAGTGCGGAGAGCAGAAGACCGCGCGCCAAGCTTCTCGTTTTCCTTTATTCAACTTATCGTAAAATTACCGAGGGTTTTTATCCGGGATGCTTCGCATGTCGCGTTCTGTTATCGTGTTCCGCGCGGCGGAAAAGCGATAATAGCTCGCGACACGAGAGAATAATCGTGGAACTGTTTATAATTCCGCGGCCTACTGTTTTCGTGATTTTATATTTTCACGAAGAATGAAAATTCCGATTTGTGCGCGATACATAATAACGCCAACGCGCGTTTCGCCGATCCGTATAAACTCGTGCGTATAAATGTTATTCAGTCGAAAATCAATTTTACAACGCAGTTCAAGTAATTTAGGTCTTGTTACCGGCGCGCGGCGAGTCCGCCGCGTGACGGTAAATTGTCGACGCTTGTCATTGGGAAATCGATGCTTTTATAACGCGATCGTTTGCCGTATTACGAATGATTTATTTTCATGTAGCGATGGTGATTAAGGTCGTGCTTGCACTGGAAACGCGAGCGCGCTAATATTGATTCGCCGTAATACGACAGAAGCGATGACGACCGTAATTTGTAATTCTCACCGGAGCATTTGACTGTGAACATCATTAATTTACGCAGTTGGTTAAACGTTAGGCGCATTTACATAAAGCTGTTTTTATACACGATAAAACAGCATATCGTGAAATGATGACAAAACACGATGAGAAACATTACTGTGAAAGAATACTTCGTACGGCACTATTTATATCGTGTTACACATTTCAAAGAAAATGATGTGTTTCGCATATTTAACAATATTAATAAATACAATCAAATATTTATTTATTTTTTTTTGTAAGAAATGATCTGCTGTATTTCGGTTTTAAAAAGAGAATCAAACTCTTGAATAACATAGAATAACAATCATATTATAACGACGTATTAGAGTTGACATAGATAGTGACACTGACACGTGTCATCAAGTAAATACAAAGCTTTAACTGTATATAATATGTAAAAACGAGAAATACTTAAAGTCAACGCAAAAATTAGAATTGAGTGAGCAACTCTTTGTCGACAATGTTCAATATCTCTCATAACTGTAACGTCACTTAACTACGACGTTGCGTTAATAATAAAGCTATTTACACAACTTTTACAGTGTCTCGTAATATATAGTCATTCGTGCCTCTCTTCCATATGTAATGTCATGTACACACACAAAAAGTTCGCTGCACTACACATAATACAGATAGTTACTAAAACTTTGGTTACGCAAAAATAGACGCAGATATATATTTTATATATATATTTATATATGTATATATATATATGTATATCTGAACTAGTTGCCACCTTACATTAGAGATTTGTTGCACGACTATAAACAAATGTACAATAATTACAAGAGAGAAGTAGACATGGACATAATTTATAAATAGTACATATATATATGTAGTGATTACATTTTTATATATATATATCAATTATTTTCTCATAGTCGCAAAAACGGAGAACGCTTTAATTAAAAGTAATAAAAACAAAAAAGATTATTCACATCACGTATATAATTTTGATTAATTTCACATGAATTTCGAACAAAAAATATTGCGTATTTTCGTTTTGTTCTATTTACATACTTATGATAAAATAATATTTCATAATAAAATTGTCAAGCAAAGTTTTCTACGATATATTTCAATTTAGAATAATAATATAGTGGATGATAGTGTGTTTCTGTAATTTATTCTTTTTTTTGAATATTTTTGCATTAAAAAATGTTAATACAAAGCAAGTTTGTGCATTGTATTTTCTTATAAGGAAAACAATGGCCGCGATCGGCAGAACCGAGCGCTTAGTAAGCAATTTGTGATTATTGCTTATCATTGGCATATACTTTTACGTTTGCAATAGATCTTGCAATCTAATCTATTGCAATAAGAGAAATAGACCAATTACAGACAATAAATACAAAGCGCTAAATTGTGCTGAATGCGGCCATTAAATATATATATTTGTCTAAAATATTACTTCAAAAAGATTAAGATGCTCTTAAGCGCCAATACTTTTTTATGCTAAATTTATCCGAATTAATTATCTTCAGTTGTCATATATATACAATGTTGACTCTATAAATCAAGATTAGGGAAAAATTAAATTAAAATTAAGTAATCGATAAATTAAGATTTGAAAAGATCGCTTTTTATTTAAGCGACAATAATAATATTAACAACAATATAAATTCTTTCATTATGCAATTAACCAAAGGAATGTACTTTAAACATTCATTGTTCTTATAATTTAAATTAAAAAACGTTTAACGTTTTTATTGTTGTGAAAACAATTGATTTTTTATTAACGCAAAACCCGAATAATGTTAATATTCGTCTACACAGCATACAGCAAATTTTTCATATCGCCGAGTGATCAAGTAAATGCCTGACAAAATATTTGTCTACCCGATTACGATTACTTTCGTTCGAAATAAAATCCCCGTAATTGCGCATTAACAAATTCTAGTCATGCACACATTCGAACTCACATATAATCTCTCTCATGGAAGCGCAACGCGTCGCACTCTCTCTCTCTCTCCCTCTCTCTCTCTCTCTCTTTCTCTCACACACAACTTTCTCACTCAGAAATCACAGTTAAACATTGGTTTATCGACGTTTGGTGTGACACTCATCATCCGATTCTGATTGCAAGAGGCATCGCGGATGCGGTAGATGGGCAAAGGATGAATAAAGCACCGACAATTTTTTTGCATATTTTTTGAAATAATTGCAAGTTTGAAATTTTGAAGAATTTAGTAATTTCGCGAGCAACGTTTTTTACATCGCACATGTCCAAAGATTAATTATCTATAAATGTGTTGTTTTTTCAACTCGATCACGTAATCTTAATTTTTCGGAGAAACCAGTCGTCAATTATCGATAATAGTTTGTTAAATTGCATTTACAATTAACAAGTTATTATTATAGATTACTTCGTAAATTAACATTCAAAGATGTTTTTCGAGTTTGAACCGCGTTAGTGTCATTTTTATACCGACGTTTCGTAAACATTTCAGCTTGCTTCATCAGGGTTTCAAGAGCAGTCTGATACTTCGTAAATGTTGTTCTTATGTTTAGCAGTTTCGGTATATTGAAATTACATGTTTGTATTATTTGCTTCGATATATTAGCGTGATACTTTTTATGATAACGTCAAGTAGCAAAGCAAAATTAGCTAATAGCTCTCGGCGAAGTGATGCGCTTTTAATCCTCGAATGTTTGCGTGAACAGCTTTATACGAACTGATAATAAAATAGACAATGTTTCCCGCGTTTGTGTTTTAAGACTCCTGAGTATTTGTTGCAGCCATACCGTGATGTCAGAAGTGAGAAATTACATATGAAATTTATTCGAATCATTTTATTATGCGAAAAAACTAGATTTTTTTACATTTTAAAGAACTTTTTTCACCATATCTGTAAATTTTTATTAACATTCGAAGATGTTTTTCGGGTTTGAACCGCGTTAGTGTCATTTTTATACTGACGTTTTGTAAACACTTCAGCTCACTTCATCAGGGTTTCAAGAGCAGCCTGATACTTATCTGTAAATTTTTATTATTTGCCATCGTAAGGCATATTTTTATTGGAAATACGTGACATACATAGATTTTTATCGCATGTACTAGTGTATAATAATAAAAGTTCGAATTACAATTGAAAAATCTAGTTCTTTGATGCAAAAATTGCGCATAACAAAAGGTCATAATTTTCTATTCTAACGTAAATATGACTGTAGTGCTCAGAAGTCTTAAAATACATTTTTTTTTAAATTTTATTTACATATCTTAAATATACATTGGGACTCTAAATTATTCACATATTTTCAATTATATATTTTTATTGTTTTTAGATTTTGTTTTGTTTTTAATTTTTTTTTGTTCAGACTTTACGAATAAAATTTATGAAGATTTATTATAAATAAGCAACAATTAAAGACGAGAGAAAACAAAATTACAAATTACTTAAGTGTAGCGCGAGGGTTGAAACATTTGCATTTGATATAGTAGAAAATCGGTATATTAACATCATATCCATAAATAAAAAAGAAATCGTTTTGTGTATGTTCTTCCTTTTTAAGTTTTATATTGATTTTTTTGAATACAAGACAATCAAAATTCAACATAATTGTATTAATTGTAATTTAATTATAAATTGAAATTCACAATTTGCGGAAGACACACCGAGAGAGTATACCCTATCATGTAATAATCGAAAAGAATATATCCTACCGCGCCAATATTCTGCTCGACAAAAACTTGATGTTTCCCACGTAGCTCCGTGACAACAACAAGCATAAAAAACCAACACTTTCCGTTTTACATACTACGCGAGAGAATTTGCAGAGAAATTCACAGTTCGCCTCGCAAGTTACTATTCCTCGGCTCTCACGAACGCTCAGTACCAAGAACTCATTGATGCATCCCGGAAGCGGCGCCCAGACGAGGTCCATAGAGGGAGTACGGCGTGAAGTACGGCGGTAAACCGGCAGTCGCGTGCGGATGCGGTGGCGGCGGCGGTGGCGGCAACGGCAGACCTAGTGACGACAGTGACGGTGATATCAACGGTGAGGGTTTGCCATACGGATGATAACGCGCGGTGGCGAGCGGGCTCAACGGCGGCGTGGGATATGATCTTGCAAGTAGGGAATGAGTCGGTGGTAATCCAACCGGTGGCGTCAACAGGGATAACGCGGCGGCTGCGCTCGCAGGATCGGTTGCGGCGCTCGTTGTCACGCTGGTATGACTCCTTAGATGCTGCAGCAGCTCGTCCGACGTGGCAAATCGCTTGCCGCAGTACGCGGTGTCGCCGGCTATCCAGCTACACACGTAAGGAAGTTGCGTGCCCGCGGCTAAAGCGGCTAGTTGCGCGTGCGCGTATACCGCACTGGCCGCACCGAGCGGTCCGTAAGGTGAGACGGTGCCGGGTTTATGATCGCATTGCGCGCAGCCGGCTGGACAGGTACCAGGAGTCGCGCTCGCCGACAACTTGCCGTTGGCGAGGTTGGCGACGGCCGCTGCCGCCGCCGCCGCCGCGGAGCTCGAGTTGGACAGTAGATGCGAGTTGAGTTGGCAGCCGGTGCAGTAGGGATCGCGACAAATCGGCATCATGCCGTCGACCGTTCCGGTCGGATTCTTGAGCCGCGCGTACACGTAAGGGTTGACGGCCGCAAAACCGTTCTTCAGAGCAGCAGCATGGTGCTGCGACATGAGCGAGCTGGCCATCACGTCGATCGGCAACTGACCGGGAGTATAGCCTAAGTAGGCGGCGGTGGAGGCCGGCAAAGTGCAGGCCGGCTTAAACGTGCCCAATGGGAGATCTTTGATAGACGGATCGGTCATCGCCAGTACGCCGGCGGGACTGTAGGCGGGTTTCGACTGTAACGAGGGGCTACTGACGGTTGGCTGACTCGTGACAGCGGAATCCATCGTACTGTTTGATGCCTGTATCATTGAGGACGACGAATTCCTCGAAGCCGGCGAGTCCCGCGTTACCTCGCCGTTCGGAGTCGCGGTTTTTCTACCTTGCGGCGTAACCGCGCGCGTTGACGTGCTGCTTTGATTGCTGGGACATCTTTTGCCGCTGCTGCCTGGCGTCCTGGATCGACCGGACGTTGAATGGCTCGACGCCGATCGTGGCTCATCTGGCGAGGACGCTTTCTCGCGACCCAGGCAGGATTCATACGGTTTGAAACTGGTTTTTGTGGACTCGATCGACGGGGTTGTCGTGACTGACACTGTCACCGCCGGCGACGACTTCTCGCGACATTGCTCCGTCTTGGATGATCTGTTACTCGACGACTTGTCCAAAGAACTCAGCAGGGATTTGTTGGACGGTGTATCTGCTCCTATCTGGCTGCACGTTTGTGCCAACAACGCGAGTGGGCTCTTCTTTGCATCTAACTGAAATCAAAATAAAAATAATCTACTTAACCTTGAGTTGCACTATTTGGGTGAGATGTTTATGTTGGGAACCGTGTCTTATGTATACATTTATGTTTTAAAAATTGAGATTTTTAAACAAGCGACTCACACACTTCTTCAACATAATAATTACACACTTGAGATTTACAACTCTCACAAAGTTACAGAAATTAGAATAGTGTAGATACTTGATACGCAAAACTTTTTTATGTTTGTTACGTACGATGATGCGTAAACGTTATAATTACGATCAACTAATTTCAAAGTAATTAGCATCTGTCGATGTTGTTCGAGAAAGAAATCTAATTATTTGACCGATGTTTTTCTCAACGCGCACACCAATGATTTCCAATCAATAGTTTTTACGCCGCAGTATACGATCTGACAACTCGAAACTTGGCGCGTGACGTGTCCGGATGGAAGCAAGTCCAATTAATGACGCGCAAACCGCAATCTGTAGCTCTATGTCAGTCTCTCGACAAGTGAGAAGTGACGTGGATGAAGGGTGGGTGAGTCGGATAAACTTATCCGTCAGAATTCTCCTTGATTTGATTATCGAAAACTTCGTTTTTTGCTCGACGCACGGATTATGCGTCTTCTGACGAGTTCTACAAACGTGTTAAGTATTAAAATTATTTCTACCGGCAATTTAATCTGATGCAAATTTCTAATTCAGACGCTTGCAAAATTGCTGCAAATAATCTCTCTAGTTCGATTAATCGATCATTTAATCGGAAGAGGTATTTACGCACACGTTATAACTCTTAAGAAGCTTGAGGCGCGACGCGTCAGCGATGCGGAACGTCGTTGATAATCGTCATCCGTGTGGAGTATTTTTCTTTTTATATCGGAAAGAGAGAGAGAGAGAGAAAGAAAAAAGAAAAGAAGAACGCACTAAGAAATATAATCAATATGCAATTGCTCGATACAGACGTCATTAGCGTGTAAAGTGCGGGAATTTAGTATCGGCGCCTTCGCGGGTCCCCCGGCTCGAAGTGGCCACGATGATGCACTCGGTATAATTAACGTATAGAGGAGCGATATTTCTCGTCGACTGATACGTCCACCGAACAGATGTTCCGTCGTAATTAAAATGCAACGATCATGCAACACTAACCCGCCGCTCACGGCCGGGTCGGTACTAATGGCGCGACGCCGACAGATATTAATGCCGTGAATTGCAACAGGCCATTACGGCAACGCGGAGCTATATATTAATTGCGCTCGTGAAAGTTAACGGGAACGTTCGAACGTAATATTTTAATCCGCTAATGTCGCCCGCCGGCTTTTAATTGTAGCGACTAATTTATGCACCGCGTGACGAGCTTCCAACCCTTCGTCCGGTGCATTATGCAACCCCCCGTTGAAATGATCCTCATTCTTTACGTGAACCAGATTTTTTTTCCAGAGTTTCTCTTATGTTACTGATTTGCTGTTTGCGCACAATAACTGCAATTGTTGGATTATTTTTCAAAAGTGACTCACATAAAAAGCATTAGTCTTGCCAAAAGTTTTTGTTTGGTCGATTCCTTTTGTTACAAAGATATTTATGTGGTCAATTTGTTTCTAGTTTCAAAAAGAAACAAAAAACTTAACATCGTGTCATTTTTATTTCTTTTTTATAACGTCAAAAACCGACAAATGTTTTATTTAAAACAGCACTTTCTTTATTTTATTTTTTTTTTTTTTTTTTTTTTTTTTTTCTCTTTGTAACATCGTGTTCTGTATAGTTATAGATTCTTTTAACGAGACAAACCAAAGAGTATTTCTCCTACATACGTGCAAATTTATATATCTCTCATTTATTTTCGTGACAAATTGTTTTTTNTTTTTTTTTTTTTTTTTTTTTTTTTTTTTTTTTTTTTTTTACTCTTTGTAACATCGTGTTCTGTATAGACATAGATTCTTTTAACGAGACAAACCAAAGAGTATTTCTCCTACATACGTGCAAATTTATATATCTCTCATTTATTTTCGTGACAAATTGTTTTTTTTCTCGTAAAAATCAAATTGCTACTGTGTTACATTCAATTTCCGTTCGATTTTGCAAATGCTAATTTAAGCGAACGCATGTGCGTCGCCAATTGAACGCTTAACTGCAGCTGATTAACTGCGGAAAAATTTGACCATTACACACACGTAAGCCTATTATATCAATAATACATTCGGCAATATCCGCGCAATAACGAAGAGTCGATCGAATGCTCTATATTTCACTGGCTTTTCCATCTCATTCTCCGCGCGCAACAATCAGCATTGTATTACCGAATCGCATGTTGATTTATGACGCGCGTAAATCAGACCGACGCACGCCGAGACTTTGCCAACATTCGCTGTCCCCAAAATAGTTTAACAGGAGTCCGGAGGAGAGTATAAAACGCGACGCGCGTGTTTCCGTCGGGATTAACGAAACGACGACAGGCGACGTTAATGAGCCGCTAGAAAAGATATTTTCAAGCGAGACTTGTGTATACGCGACACTTGGAATAATTTGACTAGAGAGAGATGCACTTGCCTTAATAAAATATAAATACATGTGAATTTCCACAAAATGCTTTTTGGTAATCAGTGCGATTGTTGCGCGCGTTCCGGTTGTATTTATTTTATTTATTTATTCGCGTTGCAATTAGTTTCGAAATGAAGTGTACAAAAATTGCGAAATAGAGTCGTTTATTTTCATCGAAAGATTATACACGCGCGCTCAAAATAATGTTGTTAATTTATATGTTAAATATTTACACGCACACACACACACACACACACACACATACACACGGTACAAATTGAATTTAAATTCTCTCATTTCAATACGTAACAAAGCAAATATTCTCCATTTTTTTGAAATGCATATAAAACAGATGCAAAGAAAACGATGTTTTTTTTCTTCAAAATACTCTATAATTTTTCCGCACGCAAAACGATGCGAACGACAGCTGCTAAGAAATAACAGCTCGTTAAACATGAAACGCTGAAAGATGCATATCTCGAGAAATCGTTAACTCGCGATGTAAACAGGGGGAGAACAGGGGATGTAAAATAATAATAGACGTTCGTAAATAGCGTACATAGACAAAGAGAGGAGAAAAAGGGAGAAAAAAAGAGAGAGACAGAGAGAGACTAACCGTAGTAGGCAGCGGCGTGAGGTATTCAGGACGGAGATACTGATTCGCGCTGGACGTCAGCATCTTTCGCGGTCGATCCTCGCTCGCACCGTCAGAAGCACCACTTTTCTACCGCACTCTTCGGCGCATCGGCGAACCAACTTGATTTAGATTCGCGTCGCACTTTTTTTTTTTTCTTATATCCGTGGCAGCAGCGGAACAATGGTGTCACTCGCGAACGGAGCCATGCACGAGGTTTTCGACGACACTTATTTTAGCCCATAAGACTTGAATAAAGCGCTCTTTCGTCTTAAGCCAAAATAAAAACAAAACGAAAACAGAAAGAGAAAAACGGTAGCACACTAGTGGCAAAAGTGGTATCCGTTTCGCCACACAAGAAGCGGAAAAACTGATGACTCACGTTACAACATTCGTGCAAACGTAACACTACAAGTCGACGCGACGAGACTCGACTCACAACTGAAACGCTCCGGAGCGGTCGACGTGGAACGCCGCTCGCCCTTCACGTCGCCTCAACCCTCGTTGTTCCCTTACTGTTCAGCTGACTTCCCCCACTATACCACCGCAGATTCGCTCCCCCGGGGAGCATCTCTCCCCTTCTTCGCGTCTCCGCGACAACATCGTGGGCGCCCCCCTACCCTCCCCCCTTCCCTCTCCACGACATCGGACGGTGTATCGCGACTACGACGCGCGGAGCGACACGAAACACCACGAGCGGCAGCGACTAACCAATGCGGGCGAAAGAGGCGAACGCAAAGGTGACGGCGGCGGCGACGACGACGGCGGACGTAGCGACACGGTGGTCGTTGTCGGTTCGCGCTACTCCGACACTTTTGCCGGGTGCGAGCGACCCGGCCAACGACGTGTCAACTGGCACGGGGTGCCCTCTCGCGACTCCCACCACGACCCCGCGCCACCGCTGAGGGAGTTCTCTCGTGCATGTACTGCTACTTCGCACTGATACTGTTACCTCCAACGTTCGGGCCTGGCATCGTGGCGTTGTTAAAGAGGTATGGATGCCACCGTATAACGCCCCGGCACCTGCACGATCTCACGATACGCGCCGCGCGCGCGCGCGCGCGAGTGTGCGAAATGATAAGGTTTACATGCGAGATTTGTTGAATGCGTAATCGTAAAACGGTCCGCTCTTAGCGTTTTGGAAGGATTGCGGCATTTCGTCGTTTACGCGAACAAAATAAAACACGCTCTCTCGCACGCGAGAAAAGGTTCTTGTACAATTGCGCGAACGTTGATTGATGAATTTGATGTCGAGGATTTTGTTTAGGAAAGAATTTTTTGGTTATCACAAAGGGAAAACGGGAGCTATTTTATATCGCGTTACAAAGCGTTTTATTTCGACATCGAATCCTAGGGCGATAAAGTAAAGCGATAAAGTATATCGAACAATTATAATATACCAATAAGTAGAGCGTGAAGCAGTATAACGATCGCCTTATGCACTTAAACGCAGCCTTTGTTCATGCGTTTACGACGATGCATTCACGCTTGAGGTCCAATATACGGCAAACGCATCGGGAGAGCGTTATAAAGGCTCTCTATCCGCAATAAAAAGGATATGCCTGAACACAAGGCACAGATAGTAAAAGATTTTCTATGTAATTTATTTAGAGCAGTTGTAAAGCCATGAAAAACTAAATAGCAAAAAACATCCTCGCTGTGTGTGTTGCAAACCATAATAATAAACACTAGTTCTGATATTCTACCGACTGTATAACTAAGCAATATAATATTTCTTCGACAACATCTAATATTTGCAGTTGTATGTGGTCATAAATATAACGATCGCAATTTTTTAGACATTGTAATTTATTACATTTTCTTTTAAATTTATTTAAAGTGATTATTTTGCATATATAGCCAAGTCATCTTATGTTTTGTGCGAACACAAATGTTTGTTGTCTGTATGTAAACTATTATTTTACTTCAGCAATCACACTCTTTGTGTGTGTGTGTAGAGAAATAGAATTTTATATTTATGATACATGAATGAAAATTTAATACCGAAATAAATTTAATACGAAAACGTTTAAAACGCCTGGTACGCGGAGTCTAATGCATATTGTAACAATTAATGAATTTGACTAAAATGGATTGAAGTGGCAATGGCAATGGTGCATGTTGGCGGATACGGATGCGTTAGCCGATGTATCGAAATGCATATCAATTGTTTCATGGAAATTCGAGTGTCAATTCCTCTCATTACTATTCGCAAAATTATAGGGGAGTTGTGCGCGGCGCGCCATGATTGTGTTGCACGTGCCACGCGGAAAAGGTGATTTACGTAATTCGTATTGATTATTGACTCTCTCTCGTACTGTATCATGTAACCTGATTTAATACGGTGCTTTAATTAAACATTAAGAGAAGACCATTCGCGACATTAACGTGACATTTGTGAAAACGGTAGTGGTGATGGGGATGCGTGAAACACCGCGGTGTTTATGTCGCAGAGATGCATATTAAAGAGATAGATATTAAAAATCATGAATCGGCAAATTTTCGATTTCGATTATTTCGATTTATTTTAAAAATCAGAATAAAAATATATTTTTACATACGCCCGTGTATTCTGTCAGTCGCAAAACGTATGAAATGTAGTTTTGCAAAACAAAACAAAAAATATTTTTAACGAGACTGGCATAAATTTCGTTAATAAATTGTTTGCTACTTCTCGTTCGCAACCCTCTAATCGAGAGAAATATGCGTGTTGTTGCTTCTCTCTTTGACGCAAATTTACATGCGCGAATCTGTGTGCGCGATATCGCAATGTCGTTAAATCGTAATAAATTCGCGCTGTAAGTACCCGCTCTCTAAGTTCGTAATTTCTCAGTGAGCAGCTGCGACGCGCGCAAGAAAGGCTGAATTACTTGTTACTCATTTCGACTTCGCTACCCTCCTCCTTCAACGACCCGTCGTCGTCGGTTGGTCTGATGTTGCAGATAATACAAGACACTCCTGCCAGGCTGCCTCAGTCGGCGCCACATAAACACGTCGTCCTCGTCTGTTCGGGCCCGAGACAGAGAGAGGGGAAGAGGCACGGATAATTATACACCGCTCTCATCTCTCACCAAAGCGTATCCTCTAACTAGCGCTAATAACGCCGCTAATGCTCTTCCGTGGAAACTGTTCGTATTTAACAACCGCCCGGAACGTCGTCCCGGCAGGAAGATAAGATAGAAATAGTGCCGGGGATATTGTTGCCCGGGTTTCTTTCGGATGGGAAAGCGCCGAGACTTGTGCAATATGTGACTATTAGCGAACCATTAGCCTATTAACTCTTTACAACGTCGTCGCGTTTCTCGCGTTATTTAAATAAAATAAAAGCGACAGGATTTTTATTTTTTAAAACATTAAATTCTCTTCGAATCAACATGTTTTTGTAAAAATATCACTTGTGGTAATGTTTTTCTTTTTTTTTCTTTTTTTGTTTTTAATTCTATCATTTTCTGACGTATTCTGACGAACGTGTTACTCGTTGGCAGCTTATTTTTTTGCGGCAACTAAAAAAAAAACATTACACGCGGTTTGTTTACAATTTAACGCTCATCTTAATAATCTCATTGCTTGTGCATACTTATCGCTCGATAAATGATAGGCAATTAGCATGCGCATATAAAAACTATTTTTATTTGAGTCAGCGCGCGTACGTACAACATATGTGCGTATCTAATGCAACGATTTATATGATTCCGTGAACATTACGTCAACCTAATGCAGAACGAGCAAACATTTACAAGCCCGTGGTTGCGACAGAATGATAAATGATTAACATGAATATTGACTATGAAGCAGCGATGTTACATTACGAACCGGAACAAATCATGAAGCATGATGTATGGATCAGAGAGATTGTCACGTTACTTATGGCAGTGAAGCATCAGTAGAATCTACTTCCTTGATGGGACGAGAGATCATGACGCATAGAAGAATATAAACAGCGACGAAACAAAGAGATTTTGACTATGAGATAGCAGTCATATTTAACTGGCAACGAGTAATATCATACATACATATTGGTATAATAAGAGATAATCGAGGTTTTTTATTTCGTTTTCTAAGTCAGTTTTATACACGACATACGCGATTGCGCTAAATTATACGTATTGTGAACAGACGAGCAACAATTTAAAAATTATATGGTACACTCTTTTTAAAGATATTTTAAATAATTTATATGATTTTATTTTTATATATTTTTTATATATTTTTTTATATAACATTAATGATTACAATAGTTAAAGTTAAATGCAAATACATTTACATGTTTTAGAGGAGTTTGTAAAATGTTTATAGAGCAAAACGATACTCACGGACCGATTTAAATAATAACTAGTTCTCTCTCTCTCTCTCTCTCTCTCTCTCTTTCTCGTTTGATAATATATTATAACACAGTTTCTGCAATCAATTAAGGTCAATTAACTATTTAAAGACGTGGACTACATGGAATACTGCAGATACGAAAATATACGATATCTGACCTGACCTGTTTACGACCGACAAATATTTCTCTCTCTCATTCAAACTTCGCGAGATATCTTACAATAATTATACCTGATGCTACTCGAGTATGACATGTAGTTAAGTGACACATATCGTTTTCTCATTTTATACGAGAATGACGTAAAGAGAATTTATATGACGCTCGAAAGCTACAGTTAATGCATACGGCACATGGTTTGTGCGAACATTATCGTTATCGGTCTCCGGTAATAACAGACTATGCAGCGCGTTGCGCGCAATTACGCGAACGATTTATAGGTTTTCGTCACGCAGTTCTACTTCCTTTGACTTCTTAATGACTGTGCCGGGGCTTCTGAAGTTATTCCGGCGGGAAGTTTCCATTATTTTCCATCATCTCGCGATCAATCATGTTAATTAATGCCTAGGAGCAACACTTGGCGCGGTGTTCGAAAATTACTCGAATAATTGTGTTATAAATCGCTCTTCTACGAAACAACAACCGATAATATTTTTCCACCTGACCGTCATTTTTCTCTTTCACCCTTCTTTTCTCTTTTTCTGTGTCCCGAAGGTTCTCGAAGAACTTTTTTAAGATTAGCTCTCAAATCCGACGCGCCGCCGTAGAAAGAGGGAATCTCGTTTGCCACACTTCGGAGCTGACTTTGCCCGACTTGCCGTAGTCCGTGATTCCTCACGCGCGTCATCGTGTCTCAGCGTAGCTCAGCTACTCCGGCGACGGATAATCACCCTCCGCTCACCGCACATCGATCAGGCGAAGCGTAAACACGATTAGTATAACGCACGGGTAATGAACTAATCCCGCCACGTCGTCGACGAGCACGAACGCGTACGGAACGCGCGAGGTGGCGGCTCGACGCTCGGTCGACAACGTTCGCGTGACGTCGCTGACGTTTCTTCATCCTTCTCTTCACCTTCTCATCCTTCCACTTCTCGGCGCGTTTTCTTTCCCTCTCTTTCCCTCTCTCTCTCTCTCTCTCTCTCTCTCTCTTTCTCTCCTTCTCTCTCGCTCTGTTTTTTTTTTCAATTTCTCCCTCCTCGTCTCGTGCGCGCTCCAGAAACGAGCGCGTTATTTATGGGTAGTCGGTTGCAACTCCACTGGCGCATTCTGCACAAGGGCTGCACGAAATCGACAGCTGTCGCCTCGTTCGGCAGCTCCGTATATCCATCTCCCCCGCTCCCGTCCCTTCACTCCGAATACCGCGCTCCGCCACCCTCTCGGACTTTTCCACCGATGTGGCAGCTCCTGCCGTATATCCTACTCCTTTTGCCCGGAGGTTAAGTTTGTCATCCTATTCACGTACCTTACGTATCCGTACATTATGTACGGTCGGACGTATAAAGCGTCGCGTTAGTCGCGCGATATTTCCGTGCGACACGATTTCTGGTGGTAAAAGCGCTTAAGTGCCGTTGCCGCTATATCATCGAACGACGAGGCGGGGAATTCAGCAACATAAAGTAAATATGATAAAATTTCGAAATCTTTTGTGTATCTTGAGAGACAAGTTCTCTGAATTATTTCCTTTTTTAAAAAAAGAGTTTTAGATATATTGTTAAACTTATAATCAATATAAACAAAATAATTGATACCCAATTAAAGAGAAAGACAATATTTTTAACACAATTGCACTTTCCGTACTCGGAATTTCTGATTTTAACGGACGGAAGTTACAAACAGCGATAATTACCGCGAGTAACTCGCGTCGCGAGCCAATAACAGCGCATCGCGAGGCTTCCTCGATTTAATACCGAACCCTGTACATACGCTTAAGAGGAGGACCCTCCCCTATTCCCGAGTACGTGCCAGTTCCGATAATGGATCGTCGCTTCGCTAAGAATCATCCGTCCGATGTGCGAATAACGGGAGAGAGCATATACACGTTGGTACCGATATGAGCATACAGAACGTGTACTGGCGCAAAAGGCGTTATTTATGTCCTCTTTGTCGGGCTATCGATAACCACCGCTGCGGAGAACTGCGGCATGGCACGGCGGCGTGGCGTGGAGTAGCGTGGCGTGGCCTAGTGCGCGCGGCTCGTGTCGGTGTATACGCACATAAATAATGCGAGCGCAATTTCCCATGTAATTGATGGGGGCTCCCCATCTCTCTCTCCTCCCGCCGTCGCCGCCACCGCCGCCACCGCCGCCGCGCCGTTCTCGTTCCATAATAGTGAGTGAACTGAGCTCTGGATGTTAGCCGGGAGAGAGCCACCCCGCGGGGCGTAAACTCGACAATGCCTTCGTCACGCCGCGCATTGTTTGCCACCGCCGAGAGTTCACTCTCGGGGGCTTGATTTACTGTCTCCGGCCTGTGCTCACGAGCCCGCGGACGGCCCCGCAAAGAGCGTGTACCGAAATTTTCGTCGAGAGATATCACTGCGCGCTTCTCTTTCCGCTGTCAACCCCCGCGAGTCAGCCGAGAGTGCGAGGAAAACGCAGCGAAGATGCGCACCATTTTTCTCGTCTTTTACTTTGCGAGTGCTGCTCTTTGTATTGAGAGAGAGAGAGAGAGAGGGAGAGAGCTTTGGATCTAATTAAGATCAGAGGTTGTTTTTACTTGCATGGTTATTAGAAAATGTAAATTTATATTTTCAATACTTATATATACAATAGTTTTTTAATTTACTTTATACAGAAGTTTTTTTAATTTATTCCGCATTAGAGCATTCTAAGCTTTGTTGGAAACCGGAGTATTTTACTTTTACGTTGAAATAAATGAACAAAATGCGATCAAATCGAGTCTGAGGATCATCAAAATCTCCAGTCAGATTAATTTTGTTTTTCGTAATATGAAACAAAGCAATCAGATTGGGTTGAGGTTGAGTCTGTACGTTGAGTTACATAGAGAACGTGAGAATTTAATCTCTCAGAAATTTGTTGGTACGCGCCATTGTCAACTCAATACAATGTACACTTGTCTCTCACGATCGTCGCGTTTACATTTGTATGTGTGCATTCTCGGTGGACTTGTTCCTTCGAAGTACGCGGGCGACATCGAGCTTCTCACGGGGAAAAGAAAAGAAAAATTGACAGTGTCTATCGAAGCAGAAGTCGGATTTTCTTTTCCGTTTCCTTTTCGAGACAGCAACGCGGAACACGTTCGCTTCCACTTCTGTGTGTATATGCAACAGTACACGTTATCTCGTTACATCCTCCCGGCAATTCGATCGGGCATCAGGCTTGGTCCAGACGGGCAGACTAGATTAGGAAGGGTTAACCAACGCGCCGGTGATTTAAATCAATGACGGCGGCACATCTGCTGGCAGAGATTAATGATTAGACGCACGAGAATGAAGCCCGGGAACTCGGCGCTTTCAGAGATCAGACAGATTAGAAACTAATTTAACGAGCAGCTTTCATCTTGCAATCCAATATCCATCCCGATCCCCCTACTGTATCACGTGGGCAAGTCCACTACTACCGTGTGTATTGATTGATCGATGTCGACGATGCGGTAAACACGATGCGGCATTTCGCCCAGTCTGAGATCTATCTCTGCTCTCCATTTCTGGAGCGCGGATTTTTCACGGTTTCGCTTGACAAAGTGCCATTAAACAACTGTCCTTTATGATCTTGATATTCTCTTCGATGAAATAAATAACGATATCTCTCTTTGTTTTTAATCGATTAACACTCTAGACGCGTGTCTTCAATGACATGTGTATATTTTCACATTTGTTTTTTTTTGGTTTTTTTTTGTTTTTTGTTTTTTTTTTAATTACCTCACCTGCGAATAACAAATATAACCGTGTTTTCCAAACAAAATTACGACACAAATTCCAAACAAAGTTACGACACAAGTAACAAGCCGAAAACACGACGTTTTTTACTGTTTCGTAAAAAAAAACATGAGAAAGATTTATATTAATACATGCGCTTTCTCTCGTACCATTAACATCTCTTTGACACAAAATTTTATCGCACTTATATATACCTACCTACCTACCGCGTTCTTATTTGACGGAAGTACGCTGTAGTTGTGTATCACGGCAACTCTATAAATACATCGGGTCTTGACAGTTTATATATACGACAACGCGGAAGCTATTAAACGATGTGACTTGTAAGGCGATACCGAGAGACTCTTCTTGAAATACTTTGAAAATATATATCGATCGATAGTATTGACAGTTGGTGATTGCTAATAAATTCTCGAATGGCGTCTCGAAAATTATAGCGTATTATCACTCAATTTAAAAAAAAAAAACTCGTAACTTTCGCGAGAAAGTAATTTTTAAATTACTAAAAATTTTTTCTAGGAATTTATATTTTTAATATACACACAAAACCATATGTTATTTCTTCAATTTGTTATTTTCTCTAACAAGAAAACATAGAGCATAAAGTTAATCATTTCGACGGGATGGATGAATGTTAGTAATATAAATGTCATAAAAATTCTATACAACGCTGAGTTATTATCGCGGAGCTGTAAACGCGTGCAGTGAAATAATTTGTGCATCGCGATTGTAAGATTTATGGCATAGTTAAATGTATTACAATCGGCATGCACGCGACCAATAGCTCTAAAGTAATTTGCATCACGCGATCATCAAACAGGCAAATTTTGCCCATTTAGGTGCCAGTTTTACAAGGTTACCGTTGCTTTTCGTATGAAGAACTTCAAGCGGAAACTTTAGCCTCATAATTAATATTATTCGTCGTGAAACACACACACAAGAGAGAAAGAGAAAGAGAAAGAGAGAGAGAGAGAGAGAGAGAGAGAGAGAGAGAGAGAGAGAGAACGTTCATGGATTTAGAATTTAAATGACGCGAAAAAAATAATATTAAGTCTAAAGTTTTTTACATGATTTTTGAAAAAAAGAAAACGACGCGCGATTGCGAATGCGAGTGATATACTGTGAAGTTCGAGGATCTTGTTTCATCACGTGACACGCATACATCAAACGCGAGATTTCATCTGTAGATTTTGCTGTTACTTCGAGACTAAATCTGTGTTAAAAATAAAAGAATTTTAAAATATTCAGAAACCGCTGAAGACTGTGAAGTTTATTATCATCGAAAGAAGTATCGCCTTCATTAATTAGAAAAAAACTAAGTGAATTATGCATGAAGTTGAGAGAGAACATTTATACAAGAACGATTAATTTCTGGAGACACATCGAATTTGAGTAAAAAAGATTTATTAAAATAAATTTTATAACCAAAACGTTGATACATGAAAATGAAAATATGACCTTTGAACTAAACCGGGATTGCGAAAGCCGAATAATGGCTTTTCAAAAACCGATTCTTGTAGCACCGATTACGTCATTATCGAATCTTCACGCAGTTTTATGTGCATCAGAACCACAAGTCGGCGTGCGTTGCGAGAACACGATAAGCACGTCTGGCCGGTTGTTTACGAGAATGCGGGAACCGTGTAACGGCGTAGACCGCGTAAGGCAACGGCCGGATAGCTCGGCCCGAAACACCCCTGGAACACCCCCCTGATGGCTATAAAACTTCCGGAAAACCATGCGCGCCTGTCCGCCCGCTGTCACATACGCTCTTTCCCGCTTACCGGGAGTTACGAGGCTGTAATTTCAGGGAGAGAGAGAGAGAGAGAAAGAGAGAGGGAGAGAAGAAAGAGGGGCGTCTCTCTCACCCTCTCCGCTTTATCTCTTCCTCTTTTACCTTTCCCCGCGGATCCGCTGTCGCCGACCCCTTTGTGCTCGGCTCTAATCCCTCTACCGCGCCGGCGGTACAGGTCTGGTCGTCTCCTGTCCCACGATGGAAACACCGTCGGCGACAAAGTTGAAGTTACGAGCGCGGTGAACTCACAAAAGCTTTTTACAAAACTGTTAGCCGGCTCCGAGGCGGGGACGCGAATGATTTGCGGTCGCGCGAGGGCCTGCGCGTTCGAATCATCCTCGCGCTTGCGATTCTCCGTAGGATAATATCTCGTGATTCCGACGTCGTCTCGATAGCATTCGATAAGGACGCAATGGGAGAGAGACGTCTCTCCCGATGCACCTCTATATTTTTTTAAATAAGATACTTTATTTTGTGGTGAAGAAACTTAGCGTGTATGTCGTTGGTATTTTTATTTGTGCACTTTGACATCAATACACACAAAATGATATTAAAAAATAAGAGATAAAGGATATGAGAAAAATACATGCGAGCGTAAAATTGATTTAATCTTTAAGATTGTTTAATGTGGAAAAAGATATACATATGTACACGTATAATAATCGCAATGATTGTAATAAAATACACGTTTATGTTGCACGTATATGTATTTACATTTTATAAGAATGTTGCATAAAAATATTATAATATTGCTAGTCGTAAAACTTCTCACTTTAAACGTGAGCCATTTGCATGCGCTTCGCATTCTCTCTCAAGGCGCTATGCGTAGCGTGTGTGTATATACTTACCTTCGCTTTTCTCTTATCGCAATGCAACATAACATCGTCGTAGAGCGCATCGATATTTTCGAAAGACATGTTTTTAATGCCTCTGAATTCCCGAGGCGTTTAAATTTTCGCGAAAAAAAAAAAAAAAAGACACACGACGCGCGCATAAGTGGCGCAACCTGCGACGAGAAATAGTCAGAAAGACACACCTGCGCGCCGGTGAAATGTCGTCGTCGTCGCGGCGGGAAATTCGCGGTGGACATCCGGAAACGAGGCCTGTCCAAACAGAACGTTCCGAGCGTACAAAAGCGGCCGGGGACACGTCGTGCAGTTTGTATATAATGACTCTTGGAGGAAAGAAGGGGGAATGCGCGGGGCGCGCGAACAGCTGCCCGTCACAGCGCGCGAGGAAAGAAGAAAAGGACGAGGAGCGTGCACAGCGTGTCAAGCGGATGAATACGGCGCTACTGTGGATAGGCACAAGTCCCTGACGAATAGAGTTAATGTCGAAAGTGTCAACATGAAATATTTGAGTGCCGAACGCGCCGAATAGGCGTGACCCCGTCTATTCAGGGGAAACGGACGTGAGAGTATCTTTGTACCGCCGTTTATATAAAGCGACATTGTACACCCCTCCTGAATTTATTGGTGCGGTGCCGCAATCGTACGAAAGAGAGTCGCTCCCGCGATTGCGGCACGCAAGGGACTTTGACGGACTTTAAAGTGCGACATCTCGTAACTTCTGATCGACGCAACTTGGAGACCCGCCGCTTTTGCTTCTCTGATATAACGTCAATTCAAACAAGTAACATTTGCTACAAACGTTTTCGAATGCCCAAACCCGCACGCGACATCGGAACGAACACTTGCGAAAGCAATGTTGTTAGGCGGTCGATTGGTCAACGGGTTCCCGCGCAAAGGTGGCGAGTCGGGAATTCTGAAGATTCCGAAACGATCAAATTGAACATCGTTACCTTCGACTAAAGGCATATTTGCTCACCGTACATTGCCGCGACCAATCAGGGATCTTTCCGAAAGTGTCAAACGGTTGAAGTTGTTTCTGTAAACAGAACGTACAGTAGCACCGACATTTCGACTGACATGAGCATCATGACGTCAGTTTAGCGAGGACCAACCGCGCGTAACCGCGAAGAGCAGCGGGACCATCCACAAACACAGTCTGCGCGGACCCTGTGTTTGCACAGTCGGTTAACATCGAGTGCTACTGTGTGCATAGGCTTGTCGTTGCCCGTCGCGGGGTCGACGTGTGCGTCGAACGGCGTAAATAAAGTAGCCGCGGGCGCTAACTCCGCTAAGTGTTCCTCCCAATCTGTATACGTTCCCCATTAGCGTTTTCGGTAGTAGACGGGTTGGGAAGGAGGGGGAGCCCGGCGATCGTTCCGACTATACTATCGAAGTTGAAGTTAATACACGGTCCCGGTCCTAAACAAGCAACAAGCTCTCTTACCCTCCGTCGAGAAAACCGCCATTGGAAAATATAGACTAACGATTTTTCTCGCTGACGCGAAGCCAACATTCTTCGCTCGGTCAAAAACAACAGTAACTCTTGAGGAAGCAAAAGTGAATTGCGATACAAAAGAGAAAGAGAGAGAGAGAGAGAGAGAGAAAGGAAGAAATATTGTAGAAAAGGTCGAATATTTTCTAGTATATTTGTTGGTAAACATCTTTCGAGTGTGTAGCATCGCGATTTGTGAGAATAATTCGCGTCATTCGTTTCAAGGATTCTTCAAAGATAGAACTTTGTACTCCGGGATGTAACCGGAGACGACTGTCCTCGACGTACGATTATACATGTAATTTGTAGAGCTCCGTGCAATTATCTACATGGAACGACACTTATCCACAATGTATGCAGGCATAAATTGCCTATTCAGTCTGGTAATTATAGTCCGCGCGTTTTGTCTCGGTGTATATTCTGATGACATGACCGAGGATGACTGGTGTAGACCGGTTGCTCGACGTGCTTCCCTCTCCCCCTCTCTCTTTCTCTCCGCAGGAAATTCAAGGGATTAACACTCGTGAATCGGCAAGTTTATTTTTGCATCATTGTATCTTTGTCTGTTGTAATTGTAAATTACAGACTTTTCGATAGTTTCAACACAACAGCGCTTAATAAGCAAACTACTATTATTAGACGCAACAACTGTTGTCAACGTTTGATGTGCCTACGAATCCGTGGAATCGACTGCGCGTCAACAAGACGAGAATATTAATCGCGTTATGAATAATTAATTGTGTTTGGGGGGAGAAAATGGAGAATTTTGGCGTAAGATTCACGTGCAACAACACGCGCGCGTGTCCAAATTTAGCGGTCAGACATCATACATTTGCATTTCATTGCGCAACTCGACCGTTCGGCTAATCCTGGCGAGACATACCTTTTACGAAACGGCCGAAGCTATTAACGTATAATATTGTTTCTCGGACAGCCGGGCAAAAGGCGCCTTCCAGACACACACCGCTATTACTGCCGCCATGACGTGGCAACATCTCTTCGCCGCCTCTCTCTCTCTCTCGTCTCATCCCGTTCTCCTTTAAGCTATATTCTCGTCACCGACGGTAAATCTGTGGGCTGTCAGGGGCGAAAGGTGCGACATATCTTATCGTAAACGTCTCATAACGGCGTTGCGGCAGTAACGATGCGTGACACACGACGACGTAAAGCCGCGGCCCTCGTCAGAAGGCTCTACCGGCTCGTAAACCTCGGGCTAGCTCACCCCGCGTCGTTGAAGCATCGCGTTAGCGACGATCAGGATCGTCATATACGCCGCGTTCAAGAGCCTTGTTCTTCTTTTTATCTAGTTTTTTTATATACATCTTATCTTTCAAGTCGTATCGCTTATTAACATCGACCAATTTTCCGACGGAGATATCGCGTTGATCGCGCGATAATGACGTTTAAATTTTTTCTTATTTTTTATTATTTTAATTTAACTTGCATTTTAAGCAGGAGATTTTTTCGTCAACACGATTGCAATAATGATCATTCAAGTCGTATGTAAATTCGTGTATCGCATATTGCTTTTGTCGCGAGGAGAATGTACACACACGCGCGGCTTGAAAGAGATGCAACGCGCTACAAATAGAATCGTGTCCGGTGTACGAGGTACCGAGCGTTTATAACACGACACTGGGCTGTCCGCGAGGGGTTGCATGGTCGAGGGATTGCAGGCGTTTGTGGGTTATGTGATGAAGTGCACAGGGGGAGACGTGGGTAAAGGGGCGGGGAGGGGATCACAAGTTGGGTACAGTGTGGGTATAGGGTCTCTCCGAGTACTAGGGGAGGGGAGACCACCTCATTTATGACGTCACGGGCCCTTCGGTACAGCCCGACGCTGTCACAATCATGCCGCGGCCATAAAGTAAACATCCGACATCAAAGAGCCCGCGCGGCTAACGGTGTTTCCTGTCTCGATTTCACCCCGTCCGTCTCCCGGGCCCCCTCTTGTCTCTCTTTGGACGGGCGCGTAGCTCGCACTCGTGGGATCTCCGCAATCTGTACGGCGCGGTGTAACTATCACTGTCAAAAAATATCTATTTTCGGATATATGTATTGTATATATAATATTTTGCTTAGAGCGCGCGGAATATGATAGATGAATAAACGTTTTTCTTTTTTCAATAAGTCGCGACTCGCATCATCTGTTACGATTGAGTGGCATTTTTTTCTGATTAGCCTGACTTTATATTGCAATTGATAGGGGAGCCGGACAAGTGTAGAGATAGAGATGTTGCATTGAACGGATCATTGCATGTGATTAAACCGGGAAACATGAAAGATCCTTTTACAGAGATATTGTTTTTATGTTTCAGTTTATTTTCTGGTTACCGTGAGCGAGTATCGTCGTCATTCATCGGTGAGTTACGAGGCTACCGACATTGAGGATTTGTCTGCGGTTGATTATCAGGATCACGCAGGTCATCGGGTGAACGTGACGAGAGAGCAGTGGCAACATGGTGCGCCGGCGCCGCTAGAAGGTAAATTAGACAGCTCTTTGTAACCTTTCGGCGTTCGTCGGAAATGACGGCCGGGTCTTATATATATATATATATATATATCGCTTAAGGGATTCGTTGTATCCATTTATTAGGCGCTTAGGATGACGGGCGGTTTGAAAATCATTCGCGGCAATTAGACACGGCGGGCTCAATTGTTTGCATGGTGGTGCTTTGGTGGGGTATTCTTCAAATTATTGGCTCGACGTCGAATCGCCTCTGTCATCCCGTACCATTACGAAATGAGAAAAGAGAGAGAGAGAGAGAATGTGTGTGTGTGTGTGTGTGTGTGTATGTGTGTGTGTGTGTGTGTGTGTGTGTGTGCGCGCGCGTGTGCGTACCTGTGTTCCCTTTACAAACTAATTACCTCACGGAGAACTAATGTAAACTACACATCGCGGTTGCTTGTCGTCGTTACTTCCGACAACAAGCCAATAACAATTCTATAAAACAATCAACAATTAATGTTCGGAAAATCCGCGCGCACATGTAACATAATATCTATTTAACTTAATATCTCAGCTCGAGTTAATTCTATTCTATTACATGCAGAAAATAACAAACGTGATTACAATTATTTTTCATCGAGTATAGATCGTAAATATGTAAACACGTTTCTTGTAACATGAGAATTATAAAAATGATAAGGTTTCGTTATTACTGTGGCAAGACAATTGCATATTAGCTTCTCTTTTATTTATAGTCGAGAATAAACGTCCCGCAAACGTCCCGAACGAGCGTTGAATTATTAATATCGCTTAAACGTCGACGTCGACGACAGCCTACTAATCATGCAAACGCTAATTTCAACGACGATATATACCGTAGATTTTTGTGTCACACAATAACTTTTATATTTATATTACGTGGAAGTATTTGCTAAAGACGAGTTTGCTATTGCGAGACTCGTATTAAAACTTTACAATATCAATATGCTTATATGTTACAGCGTAATATATCTGCAAAAAAAAAAGTAGACATAATTTAATTATTTTAGACGTATGTAGATCACTTGTTATACGGTTTTGTTTTCTTTACTTTTTTTTGTACTTTTTTTTTTATATATCGCCAAAATCACACAAGCGTATATCGCATCTTTTATCGAAACTTTGTCCCAAAGTTAATTATTACAAACTCACTTGGTGCAAACTCACTCGGTCGCAATTACCGGCGTGGCGGCTGAAAATACTCTGGAGATTTACCGGATTTAACGATCATTATTCGCGCAAACGTGTCTAGAGTTTAACGACTGGGTCGTGAAAGATGGTGAAAGCGTTGTGCTGGATAATTTCTGTCTCTAAAATGGAGCGCCAAAGCTTGGCACCGGTGCCATCTGCTCGACCACTCTTAAGCTTAAAAGTGTGTTCATGAGAGTCTTTAATTCTAGAAATCCTGAGAGTTTACACTGAACTGTGTATATACCAAACAAAAAAAAAAAAAAAAGGAATTGAAGTAACTTCCCTTTTATTTCGCGTTCTAAGCATGTTTCTCGCGGACATTGAATTACGGAAGCAAGAAAATAGTTTTTGTAACAACTGGTCTAAATTTGCGGATGCTTAGTAATCAAAAAGAATTATTGGCGTATTTGACTAAGAAAAATACTGGTTTGCTTCTTGATAGAAATGTGCGTGACAGAATTTTTTGCTTGTCATAACTCTCGAGTATTTAGGAGTCTTATATTGCAAAAACAAAAAAAGCGTAAAAATTACATTGTAAAAGTTACATTGTAAAAGTAGTAATTTCTCACTCTCTTTCAAATTGGTCAATTACACGACACGCAACGCAGAGTCTTCCTATTTCTACCCTTATCCCTTTGCGCTCGCGCTCGCTTGCGCACACGTGTTATGACTCAGGAATGATAACCGATGATTTATCCGTGACAGGCTGCAGGTACCGCGGATGGATTATCGTTCTGATTGCAAAGTATGAAATAATTAGGGAGCGGGACCGCCGGCCATCCATCATCGGGCAACGATGGCCGCTTGTCAGGCACCGTTCATTTATCATACTCGCTCAGCCATCGCCCTCTTCCTATTCCCATCGCATCGCCGATGTTCCATTGTTCGTATGTCGGACGTAACCGTCCGTTACTACTAATTACCTCCTGCCCCCGCGAAAGATTACGCGCGGTCAAGGTATCGGGCGTATTAACGGGGGCGGGTTACGCGTTGCACCATCGGCTCCCGTGTTTCTGGGAGCGTCGACCGATCAACGACTCCATTAGATACCGGTGTTCACTCGGCCAAAGATTCCGGATAGCTTGCTGCAGCTAAATCAGCCGCTTCAGTAGTCGATTTATCACGCGCGTTTGTCATCGATTTCGAATCCCCTCCATCCCTCTCCGAGTTCTTAGTGTCAAAACGACGGGAACTAATGCGCTTTGAAAGAACGTCTTGTTGGTAATATCGACGATTGAAGGACGGACATCCATCAGCTCAGACACGTTTGAAATAGACATGTTTATAACGAAGTGAGAATAGAATTAAGTCGTTGAAAAAGAACACAAGATGCTCGACTATAAAACCTTTTTTATTTATTAAAAATTATAGTTCGAACAAAAAAAAAGCACAGTCTTTAGAAAAACCGAAATTTATAATGGCCGCAGAGCTTTACGAGAGAAGAGAGTCAAATCATTTATTTCGAACAAATAATTACACACGACACAAATTTTCTCGCCTTCTCTTTCCTTCGAGACAAATAACACGAAAGAAAAAAGTTATATAATAAAAACTCTCAATTACTAAAAAATAAAATACAAATCAAAATCTTACAAACATTTGTTTGTAAAAAACGTCAATGTTAACCTTTAGAGAGTCGGCATTTTTTCTTTGAAATTTTGAAGTTTTTAACGTAAAATGTTGCACATGTATAAAACCTACGTTGTTTGCGCGAAGTTTCCGAGTTTGTTGCTGGCTACTATAATAGTTACTCTCTAAAGGTTGAGGTAAAATCACAAAAAAATTAGTAGATTAGTTATTATTTGTTTTTTCAAGATCATAATATTCGGGTTTACTCGTGATATTGTATGTTCAGTATTTCGAATGCTTGTTTATTTGTTTGTCTCTCGTGTTTGCGAGATAAATAAATAAAATCAAGGATGTACAAATATGAAACTGTGAATAAACAAATGTCGCAAAAATTTTATAAATATTCGCAAGTGGTGAATCAAAATATCAGTTATAGGATTACGTGCAATACGTGCTACATATATTTGAGTCGACATCTTTTCTAAAAGAAAATCTATATGCGTATATTTATTGCCCGATACAGATTCCTCATTCTCCACGCTCTACTTTTCTATTGTCGTGGAACGACAGCTTGTCCAAACATCCTATCTGATTTCTTTTGCCTAACATCCTCGAGGAGGTCCTCGTTTCCCTAGCTATTTAACTGCTCTCTCGCACTGGGTCCATTTTCGCAAAATATGAGACTAGAAATCACGTTATAAATCGTACTTAAGCAATGGACATGCTGGAAAATGCGACACAGAAATTATAGTGTCGATCGTAAAAGACGAAACGTTTTACCCTGCTTTTATTTTTTTTTATACCGTTGTGCTACTTTGAATGCCAGAAATCTTCTCTTGTCTCCTTTGATATTTTTTTTGTTTTTATTTATTATTCACTAAAAAACAAATTTACGAGTTAAGTTTCTCTTTATCTTTATACGCGTGTTCGAACTCGGCTTCGAAAAAATCTCTGTCGAGATATCTAATTTGAAACGAAGCATCGCGCGCGAGCCGACAAAGAAAGAAACTTCACGAAAACCTTGAAGAAATAGATACTTAATGTAATGGAAAAAAGGGGAAGAATCAAGAAATATTAAGGCTCCTTGGAGCCTCGTTCCCAGCTATATTGAATTCTAAGTGTCAGAAACGAGAAATCGCACGAATTTTTCTCCCGCGGTTTGCATCAAAATAAACCATTTTTTACATCCCCAGTGTTTGAAAGTTATATAAATTGACATTCGCAGTTCAAAACGTCGCAATATCGTTCTTGTTCGCGTGAGTTATTACATTTCGTCTGTATTTTCGTAATAATGATAAATTGGTATACAGCAATTGCTTTCTTTGCGAACTAAAGCGTCTTGAAAGAAATAACATTAGAGGGCTAAGAGGTAAATCTATTGTGTTTTCGTATCTCGCCGTGTGTGTGTCACGATGGACGACAAAAATAATCTACTGTCGACTGTTCGAAGCTAAATTCTATGCCAGGTGAAAATTTTTCTCTTGTAAACGTGATTTCTTGCGGTCAGGTTGAATACGGCGGTGTCTCTCCACTGCCGATTTATAGTTTTATACCTGCGGCGTAGAGAAGAGAAGAACGAAGTAGAAGAAGAAGAGATACCTAATAGACAAGATTTACTGCGGCACGCCCGTCTCAATTGCGGAACAAATTTATCTTCTCTGCGGTCAGCAGCAGCCTCCCCATCGCTTCCTAGCTTCAATCTTGGTTCCACTGTTCCTGAAATATTGGCTCACCCCCGGACTCGAAAGTTACTTGACATACGAATCGATGTACGGTCCGAGAGGGAGAAAAGAAGAGGGACGGTCCCTACGGGGTTAGCAGGCCTGTAAACTTTCCTGCGCACCCTAACACGGAACAACAGAAAAGGCACGCACACACGCGCTCTTTCCTCACCGATCTCGGGCACGTCAGTCTCTTTAATCGCGTCTGAATCCGTCCGGGAGTTCATTGGAAATCCGTCGGCGTGTAATCGGCTTTTCATTCAATTCAAAGTCACAGCCGGTGACTCTTACCTTGTCCACGTTCGCGCGCGGACTGCGCGAGCGCGGGAGTATTTCGTAATTGATCGCGCGATCGAGCGACTGCAATTAAGAACACAAATTAACGAGAGATATTCATCGGGGAGCATTATAAATTACGCGCGTGATTTACGATCGATAAAATTACGATTCGTCGCGCGCGCGCATATACACTGTTGCACTCGATATGTGTTATTAATGTTTTGAGGATACTGATTGTTATCCAAGGGACATGAAATATGTTTTCTCCTCTCTCTCTCTCTCTCTCTCTCTCTCTCTCTCTCTCTCTCTCCTTTTCTTTCTGACGCTTCCTATCCTTATTCTTCTTACGCGACGAAACGGCGGTAGTTCGCGCTTGTAAATTGTGTTCTGGATATGCAATTAGCGCGACAACATCGACCTCTATCAACGGGAAAAGCAACGAACGAGCCTTGCCGCAAAGAGCTTGCGAGAAACGAAACGCGGGGACTTGCGTTTTAACGCGTGTATAGCGTCTTTTCGCTACGTCGAAACCAATCAGCGTGCCTGATCATGGTTAGGCGTCATGTTCCCAGAAAAGTTTAATCGCCTCGCTGCACACTCGCGATAATATTCACGCGAAAGGCACACGGTTTCTTTATTTATTCGCCCGTTTCACGATTCCGGGGATTACACGGTCCGCGCAATCTGAAATAATTTTGCCAAGAAAGAGAGAGCGTCTGTCATCGCGCTTTTAAAATCTCTTGTGTTTATTTATTCCCGTTCAAAGACAGAAATATGTCGCGGGACGAATCGGGTGAAATCGATGTCGAATCGATTTGCAACAATCTTTATTCTTAGAAACGAATTCGACACAATTGTCGATGATTGAAACCGGTCGCCGGTCGGCAACCGTTTTAAAGAATCGCATTACTTATCCGGTTTTGGTTATTCGGTTTCTCTCGATTCCGATCCACGGGGCGGGATAAACGGCGGTATCCGTCTTTATCGCGTACGTGATTGGAAAGTCCGAGGACGCGTGAATAATTACGTAGATATACTTTGGTATTACTTCGGTAAGAGAGAGAGAGAGAAAGATCGGGAGCGAGAGAGAGAGAGAGAGAGAGAGAGAGAATCGCCGTCTCGCGCCGCGGTTTGCACGACCGAGAAACATTGAGAATTCGCGATCGTTATCTCTCCACTCGCGAACACATTTCATACATCGTGACATATTACATTAGATACGGGATCGTGTTAAAAGTAAAGCAAGTCGAAAATGATAGATCTCGTCTCGTTGCGCGAGAGTCGCGCCGTGAAAATACATCAAAAAGAAGCGGGCGAGAAATTGCAGCGGGATGTGCAACACGATCATCTCTTAATCTTTGCAAATTAATCATAATTTATGCGATATGTACATAAAAGAGCGTGTAATACATTGCGAGCGGCAATAATTCGCGATTGAATCGGCGAAATTCTTAATCGCCCAATTTAAAGCGGAGTACGTTATTTCGTAGCCTTGTACATATATTGACACTTCGTTTCGCCGATATATAGGACACGCGTCGCGTGAATAAAGAATCGTTTTGCTCCCGTCCTTGATTTCGTTTTTCGATATCGAGCTCGGAAAATAAACGGAACATTCGTCTTGATGCTTACGTGACCGGTGTGCACAAAATCTCTGAATAATTGCGACTGTTCGATAGATATACGTATATATGTGTATATATATGTATACGTACTTTTTTTACCGGCAAATAATATACTGAATATTTATTCTACCTGTTTTTGTCCTACTTTTTTTTTTACATTGCTAATTAATCCGGGAATTATCAAGTTTGATTTAATTCACACGTTAGCAAAGTCGCACGCAATTAACATTCATATATTGCAACATATTTTTTTTCCTTGGCTAGGCATGAGACAGGTATCATACTTCGTGAAGTGTAACAATGTTGCAAAAGTAAAAAGTAAAACGTGCGTGTATATTATCGAGGAACATTGCATTTGAAAGTATGTTAATGACGGCCGCTACGTACATACACACGTGATAAATACGATTTACGTTCTTATATAAATTTAATATTTTATTACCTGACGTAACGAAGGTCTCTCTTGACACGCTACAATAACACGTACGTAGCGATATATAATGAGATATTGTATGTGTAATTTATACGAAGAGATTGTAAATAATACGTTTGGGATGCACAAATAATAGGATACTAAATAAAAAATTTAGCCAAGCTTTAAATATATATATAAACAAAAAGTCGAACATTTTATAAACGTCATATACAAAGAATATAAAAATACATTTAAGAGACTATGTCGTTATTTCAAAAGTGACAATAAACTTTAGCTTTAACCGACGTTTATTCTTTTTTTATTTCTCTCTTTTTCTTTTTCTCTCTCTCTCTCTCTCTCTCTCGGTCATATATTTTTCGGTCTAGACAAATTTTAAAACCCTTTTAAAAAAATCTCCAAAATACGATTTTCCGATCCCTTAATATACGATATTTTTCGACATCCATTAACACGTTAGAAATTCTAGCTTCTCTCATTCCTTTTTTTGGACAATATATCATTGTGAAAAATTTATGGTCTCACTATTCGGAGACTGTTACGTGACGAATTGAGAACACGTCGTAAGAGCAACGGTGTAACAAATTGTCTTTATACTTGTGTTTCAAGTCTCTTCAAGTTACAACAGAGAACTTGACGGACTTACAAACGACACGGTAGCAGATCTAGTCGTGAAAGTGGTGGTGGTGGTGGTGGTTTAGTCAGAGCGAAGTCTCCGTTCCCGAGACACCGAATCCGAGACGGGGGGCGCGATATACTTACTTTTCGCTACGGTCGTAGATACATCAGGACAGGTTCACCTACATTCCGCAAGTCCGGGCAGATAATTCGCGATAAGACGGTTCTGCCTGGCCGTGCTATGTGTGTATGTATGTGTGTGTGTGTCTGTACGTGCGTGTATATGGAAGCGTGTGTATAGTGGAAACGCAGGGCTCTGCGTGCCTGCCGGTAATCACGCGCCGGGATAAAGTTATTCCGGGGCATAAATAACCGACATGTCTGGAATAAGGCATTAATTTGTGTTATTTATCGGCCATTACGCGGCAAAGAAACATTCGCATGGGAAATAATGTATCATTCTCAACACGCGTCCGCGCCGAATACGGAAGGGGGAAGAAGAAGGGAGAGGGAGGTAGGGAAAAATCCGAGGATGATGCGGAATACCAACGAAGCGACGAGAGCCGGACGTGTGCGAGAGCGAAGAAAGCTTCGTCGAAACGCGATTACATAATGTGTTGTAAAGAGAACTGATTCGAGGAGAAACAATACAGTCGGTGTAGCGTATGTATAAAGTTCGAAGATGACCCTTGACATTTTGGCTGACGCGCGCGAGTCTCATTTGTCATTTTTTGGCGGCGGCGGGGCGGTTCGTACTCGGAACTGTCCGCTTCGATATTTAGTGGTTCAAATGTTGGCGCGTTCGATAACTTTGTGCTTGTCATAGTTTTTATTTTTTTTCTACGGTAGATGATTTCTCGCATTTCACATTTTGCCAAATCGTGAGCAATTTCTGCGTTAAGCGCTGGCGCAATTGTAAACATATCGACGTTAAAACGCGAGTTTTAACGAGGGTAACGAGGCAATGATTAAGTCAGTCCGCAATGGTCAAGTTGGCAGCGTGTATAACTTCTCGAATAACAGTTTCAAGAATTTTAAACAGCCGCGCTTGTAACCAGCACGTGCAAGAAAGTATTCGCATATGGATTACGTATGTACGTATCGCGTTTAATTAGTTGTGCGGCGAATAGCAGTTGTTTTTTTGAGAGCGACAGGAATGCCGCACCGTTAAACCGTCCAACTTGAATAACTCGATCAGTTGCGCGTTTTTCATTTAATTAAGAAATATTATGGCCGCATCAAAATATCATCGAGCTCGTTAACGTTTATTAACTAATTATATTGTATACGATAAAAAGATAATTTTTCTCAAACTCACCGCCTCTGCGATACGTAAGATGTTCGTATATGTGAAAATTTTACAAATTATTACCGTGAAGTAGATACAGACTCCGACACTTTATAGATAATGAGCGGTGTAAATATAATAGTCGATGGTTTTTCTGTACATTCCGCTTTCTAACTGGAAACGGTTGTTGCGAGAGAGAGAGAGAGAGAGAGAGAGAGAGAGAGAGAGAGAGAGGAAGAGAGCTCGCACGATATATACACATATTGAGAAATATTAGATTATATCGCTTTAAATAAATGATCACATCAATTTTGATTTACGTTATTACAATTATCAGCGGGCGATTATCGATTATGTATATAGAAGAGTATCCTAAGCACAAGACGTTATATATGTATATATATACACGCCTTCCGGCATAAATATTCATTTCCCCCGGCATAAATATTCAACGTGTGTTATAATTGATCTGGAAACTAGCAACGCTCTGCTGCCACGTTGTCGTGTACCCTTTAAAATAACGTTTCGTGTAAATTGGCCATTAGTTCAACACCCAGCTGAGACAGGCAAACGTCCGCCTGTGAAATACATTCGAAATGAACGAGATTTCAAGTTCCGATGCAGGTTGATGGAAGATAACCTCAGATGGCGGTAAATACATGCTCGTCCACTGTCGATAAAAGCATTAACTTCTGTTATCTCGTCGAGCACGTATCGCTATCTGATCTGGTAAGCATAAAAGTTTATTGCTTTCTCGCACACACAAAAGAGCACTGATAAATAAATTGATATACAAAGAACAACGTGTACGGGAAGCAGTACGTATAATAGATAAGAAGATAAAACCAAGTAAGACTGTTGAAGAAATATAAAATAATTTATTATATTTGAAAATTTAATTAGGCGGTTGGTTTTTAAAAGAAAATACACAATATATCGTTGTTCTATTTTGACAATAAGATCACGACATTTCTTCATTATTGAAAATCTGAATTAATAAAGAAGCAATTGCAAGTTAAAACAAAAATCTGTAACATTTCCTTTAGCATGATTATTCGATCCGATATCTAACATGATTCGAAAGATAAAACACACATCAGTACGTATAATTTATAAGCGGAGACGATAAATTTAATAAATCAAGATTAACGTTAGCCGATACTGGCGAGAGAAGCTAAAACGCGCGCATTTGTTGCGTCTCCCGTATATATATCCGTCCCTGCGCTTCGAAGAATCTCGTGGAAGGGGCCATCCCTGGGTGAATTATGGACTCGACAGGGCAGCGCGGCCGCCGCAACATTAATTGGGTCTATCGCCCAAACGAACACATGTCGGATTACTCGTCCCACTCTTCTGGTACATATACATACGTCAGGCGGCAGCACCGTCGTGCCAAGAAACAGAAGAAGAAGAAAAGAAGATAACGTAGAAGAAGGAGAAGAAGAAGCGGGAACGCGTCAGAGAGGATCTCAACTGAAAGAGGAGAGAGAGACATAATGAGAAAAAGAAGGAGCGGAGATCGAGACAAGTCTGTTCTTTCATTAATCAGCGATTAAGCCTCTGGCCTCGGCCTTTATGAATTATTATGATACCACATCTCACGACATCGCCATCAGTCACGACCCGTCGTGTATCTCGGTAACTATCTCCGGGGCCGCCTGGCAGACGTGTTTACATTTATCACCGTCATCTTTTCAGCATGCTTGATTTATCTTCCGCGCATTATCATCTGGCACTTTGACATTTTGTTTGAATGGATAAGAGTGGCTAATGTCGCTTTCTCTCTCTCTCTTTCTCTCCCTTCATCTCTTCCGTCTTTCTTTTTTCGAGAGAATTGGCGCTGAGCGAGCACAACCGGACGGATTAAGAATTGTAGATTGCGGATACGTGAAATATCACATTTCGTCGCGATATATTTCCGACCAGAATATATCGCTGTTATTTCCGGGTCTGTCAATAAATAATATGTCTCTCGCTAAGATAAAACGCTTATCTTTGACCGTGTGTCTTGCACATGTTCCATATTAGCATGTCGCAAATTTACAAGTCTGCTTAACCCATTTGCATCCAAGCGCGGAATATTTCGCGAACCGCGACTGGTTATATTACCAGTAGCTAAATATTCTTCAGATGCTATACGGATTTCGTTTAATTATCTTTATGGGTATCTCGCCTACAATACTTCATTATATTTTAAACAAGTTTTGCTTTTGTTTTCTACGAGAAATAATTTTTGTATTTATTAATAAAATAAGTTAATTTTCCTTTTTTATAAAAAAACAATGTAAAACGCGATGTGACTACCAATTATTTTCAACAGTACATTTTCAATAAACCACATAACAAATTTTGATTAACTCAGTGTCATTTACGGCACATACGACCGATCGCGCGCGGTGATACGGGCCAGTCGTCAGTTGAACGACGCTGACGCTAGCAAGCGACACCTTAAAGTAGGCACATGATGCAAATGGGTTAAAACGCGTTTGAATGTATCTAAAAGCGTTTTGTCGTTACATTATATGGACACTTTTGCATACCTTTGAATAATCATTCGCGCTTGTTTGTCAGAAAAACAGTTCGCGAAAGCCTCTATTAGAGATAACAAAACAACTTCCATCACAGTTGACTGGCTGATCGGAATTTTCATGATTATCTTATTCATAAATAATACAAACGTTGTAAATATCAGGGGAGTCGCAAACATGGGACGCTTACATAAATTTAATAGGAGAATTTTCAATGGCAGCAAATGCGCGGACTGATTAGTCATCCATAGCCAGAAACGACGTGCTCCTCATCCATCATTATCCACCCAACAGTCACTCCATTAATCAAGTGTGGTGACATCTTGACGCGTTCGGTTATTGATGCTTTTTCTTACCGCAGTTAATACCGGTTTTGAATTGATAACGTCACTCGGACTAACGCGATGCGCCGATATTGATCGCTCGTTCTGATATTTATAATTACCTTATGCGTTACACAGGATCTCGGGGGAAAAATATTCCTCGCGTATAAGAAAGCGAAGGGGAAGAAGCAATCGCGCTGAGTTAACAGCTAATTGAGTGAGGTCGCGAGGCATTTAAAAAACTGAAAGTGATTAACGACTTATAATGACGACCGTTTTTTTTTTTTTTTCTTATAAATTAGCATATTAGAGAGTTCGTCCGTTTTTCCCCCTTGACCTTAATTACTTTTGCAACGACACGCTACACATAGAAATGTACGTAAAAGTTTTTACTTTTCTTATCTTGTGAAAAATACCATCTTGGCATAATTAAATATATATATATATGAGAATATAAGAACTACGGTTAACACATCGTGAAATCTAGCACTCTCTCGTAATATATATCTCTGTGAAATATTCACTCGGGATTAAGTATTCGATGTAGCACTTAATGCAGCACTTAATCCGAGCGGAACCGTCGATAGCCGATATATCAAGCAATTTTCATTCGTTTCCTTCGTTACACGGAAACGTAATAATAACACCGCGCGCACGGCTTTTATTCAACGACATCGCGGAGAATATTGTATCACTCTCGGCTTATAATCGAATTAAATAGCCGCGTTATCGATAACGACGGTACCCAGCAGCGAGCCGAGCGTAGTCGCAGCCGGTCGAGAAAAGCGCGCCACGTTGCGCGATATGTCCGGCAATGATACTTTCACGCGCGCGGGGCATCCGGTCTTAATTGAATTTATGTACCATTTTATTTCACGTTTCAGATTTTCGTGCCAATCCCCGATAAATCTGTCGGCATTAATAATCATAAGTGTAAGTTACGACCGGACCAATGGCCCAATAAAAGCTACGGGTGAAGCTAATACTGAAAGAGAGGTAAAGAGGGCGGGGAGACTGAATGGAAATAAAAAAAATAAAAAAACCGGGAGAGAGGGGAAGAACGAAAGAGATAGTGAGAGAGAGAGAGAGAGAGAGAGAGAGAGAGAGAGAGAGAGTGAGAGAGCAAGGAAAAAGCAACCCGGAGCGAACGTGAGGATTAATGCTAATCAAGAATAAATTATAATCATACTAACGTTTTCGTATCCGACCCGGCGGATGCTCGGGGACTCATAGAAGGGCAAGGGGGTGGGCTTTAATTTATTGGACGACCGAAAAGACACTGCGCGTAAGCGCATAACTTGTGTTTATCAGAATCCGGCCATTTGCTCCTGAAACATATTACCGGTTTAACTGCCAGCCGGATAGCTATTTTATTTCAGGGATGTTTATCGCGCACCGGTGTTGCGGAAAATATATGTTTGAAATGTGCGCATTACGACGTAGCAGCGATGTAAGTTGCTCTAATATCTGACGTTCAATAACTCTATATGATTTTACATCGCGAATGTTTCGCGCGTCACGAGAAACGCATCATCTCTCTCTGTCTGTCAGGTTTCTCTCGTCTTTATGTACAAAATGCTTCTTCAAAAACACACGTCGTGTTGACGACGCAGAAATATTAAATGGAATTTGCAAAGGAAATGCTCGTGAAACACATCTTGGATTTTTGGAACGTAGTAGTTTTACTTTATTTATTTATGTAATGTCAATAAGTAGCAAAATACGCGTACGTATGACTTTAAATACACTAGCAAAAACTTGTTTACGTAATGTTCGATATTTGTAAATAAAAGTTAAACCGAAGAGAGAGAAAACGACTAACGAACTTATATCGAAGATTTTTTTTGAAAAGATAGACTGTAATCCAAGATGGCAGGGTTGCGCTCAAAGGCTGTGACTTCGCCGCTGTTATTAGTTCTTCAAAAGGCGTATACACTCTCATGGGATGTTTGCTCAGCGATATATCCGCAAAATCGAATAAACTAAGCAATTCAATATCCGTTATCTTGCCTCAAAGCTCACTCGCGAGTCCGGGATCAGTGGGCTTTTGGCGAATGGAAATGAGTTGAGAAGACAAAGAAACATCGAATGCAATATGATTGTATTCAGAAAGTTAAATAATAAATTCAATGATAAACATATATATGTATACTCAAGATTAAACAATTTTTTTAATTCCATCATTTGTCGTAAATTATAGATTTCCGATGTAATTAAATGAGATTAAATGGAATATGTCAAAACAAGACGATAAATAATTCAAAATTCGCGAGAAAAAAACGACGAAATGACTGATGACAAGTGTGTGATAAATTTTTAATAACCATAAAAATACCATTACTTTATGCGAATTGATGTTACAACTTGGATTCTTGATATAGCACTGTGATATAGCACTGACGTTGGTGAAAAATTACGTGTTATATATCATTCTTTGTGTCTCCAGTGTCTATAATTAATTTTACAACAATGACAAATGTTACGAATCGATTATCTCTATCGTGAAGTAGTTAAGCGACGTATGCGTCATATATATCACTACATGCTTTTTCATATATATTATTTTTTCCCTGTACCTATTGTGAAATACTATAAGAGTTTATCGTTAGATAACTGCCGCTTTTTGATAAAAAGCTGAGAAAGAACGAAGAATATAGTTAAAACGTTCGATTGGAACACAATGTCAATGAATAAAAATAGAAAAATGTGAGAAACTTGTCATTACAGCAAAAATAATTTATCGAGGCGTTTTCAACAAACAGAAAGAGAGAGATTTCTTTTTAACACTTTTACACGCACACACGTACACACGTAATCGTTTTGACTTTCATTTCCCCACCCTTAATGTAACACGCAGATATTACCTTTCACGACGATAATTCACCACTTGGCGGCAGGTGTTTGGGTGATTATAGGATAGCATGTGAACGGCGCTGAATCGAGCGCCGATTAAGACGTGTAAATAAAGTATTTACGGCGTGTAATTTTACATTGTGGCCCCGATTATATATTATTCGTTCGAGAGCGAGCCTGGTCGTTTGCCTGGGATATTTGGCGTGGCGGGATGCAAAAAAAGAGAGAGAGAGAGAGAGAGAAATAAGCGGAATGATCGACTTTCTCGAGGGACACTTATCACGGCCAGCATCGTGCACGCGGTGCGCGACGAGTCTTATGCTTCGGGATGAGCGAGGACGGGGCCTGGGGGGTCGCGCCGGGGCACCGCTTATTTACTCAGGCCGCGAGTTGATGTATGGCCCGCTGCTGGACGTTGTCGGTGCCTTTCATTCGACCGCCTCTCGCCAGAGAGACAAGAGATAACCTCGCCTCTGATCAACGATTCTCCCGCTACTCTCTTAAAGGCCTCACGCTACATGATCCGAGCGCGAGGTCGGCATGAATCTCGGGGGCCATTCATGGCGGCGCGCCACGTCGCGCACAGCGCCTACAGGCGCGGACGGATACACGGGTTAAATGTTGTTTGAAACGCCCTTATCGCTCAAATAAAGAGAACATTTCTTCTCTCGAATATAGAGAGTGCCTCAAGTGTATTATCCGTGCGAGTATCTTTTTAATTTGTATTTATGAAAGCTATCTCGCGGTTCGGTAAATGTAAATAAAAATCAACAGAGAATGAATACGCGATTACAAGTTTTTTTTTTTGTTTTTTTTTTTTTATTTTTATTTTAATGTGAATTCTTGGGAATGACAAGAGAAAATCTACAAACAACACACGGATAACACATACATAGGTACCGTCGAATCATGAAAATTTGAAAAACGAGTCCGACCGCATTTTTTCTTTTTTTCACGCCGAATGTATTTTTACATTTTACGGTGCACGTTAAAAGCATTTTGTCAACCCGACCTCCTGTGATTAGTTATTATTGCTGTTCACCATTGGTGTCACACGCTGTTTTGACAGTTCGAGTTATGTGTGAGATTAATAGAAAATTAATAGAGCTCGCGCTTTTGTCGCGTGTTTTGATTGTAAATATGAGAACGAAACAAAACAAACAAATTGATTAGAACGCAAACTGGAATAATTTCTTGATCCGCCCCTGGCGAGAAACGCTGCGTGGCGTTGATCGTATAACAAATATCGGCGCCTGCCTGCGGGGATGTATGATGTGAATTAAAAATGACGCTTCCCGGGCGAGCGACGAAATGCTCGCTGGAAGTTTATCGCCAAACTCGCATGCGCGCGCTTGTTAACACGCTTGCTCGCTGTAAGATTACGCGATGCGTAACACAAACAGCGCGCGGCGAGACGAAATTATGCGCGCGATTTTCGTGGCGCGCGCTCCGCGGGAATGGATGTGAACGATGGCGATCGCACGGTCGGACGTGTGTGTGTGTGTGTACACGTGTTCAGAAAACCGCCTTCGTTCACTCGAGCGAATGTGCGTTTTTTTTTTCTTCTCGTCGAACGTCATAACGCAAGTCCAGGTGTAGAATAGATGTAACAACGGCGCGCGTGAATTTACGATCGTAAATACGCAAGTTCTTCGACGTTTCATACGTATACCCCGTTCTTGTTTGAATCGAGAAAATTTACGAGACTTTCGCCGCGCGAGAGAACTTCGCGCATATCTCTTCGCGGTGCTGAATCTACGTCTACTATAGGTGTGTCACTCTTAACGGCTCTTATCGCTCGAAAGAAAAATTATCGTCTTTTCCGCGAGCGAGTAATAACGCGAGATTCAATTTCAGTATTTTGCCTTAATCGAGTCCGCAGAAACTCTGAGGCGAGGACGCTGCTAGCTTTTCGAGATGTAACGACTATTTCGCACATGGTTTATCCGTTAAATCCTCGGATGCAAGAACGCGAGCGCGCCCGCATTGTGTGGTCTAAAGCGCAAACGCTCCAAGATCCAATGAACGATACAGGATGTCTTTACTGCAACGGCGGTGGTTACGGTCCGCTGTACAAATAATGCGGGCAATGCAAACGGTAGGAATCACGCGGAACGCTGCGGCGCAAATTCAATCTCCGTACAAGGATTTGGAATTCTTGCGGGGTGGTTAGCCGCCAACAATGGAAATCAACTTCTCGGGCCCCCGGTATCTCCGGATGCGCTGAATTAAACTATGCTTTCGCGTTTAAGTATTTATACGGCGAAAACCGAATGCGGCGCAACACAAAGTGAAATAAATCGAATGTAACGCTTAAATGTGCTCTCTTCAACATTTGCGCGCGAGAACGCGAGATAACTTTTACGCACGTTCGAAGATTCTGAAAATCGTCGTCCGTTTTGAAAATGATAAAATAGAGATTGTTAAAAATGTTTTTTTATTACATCTCACACACACATCTAAATATTTAAAATTAAATAAATAAAAACAATTGCAAATATATAAAAAAAAAAAACTACTTTTTCGCGAAAAACAGCAGCGCGGATTTTCTGCAGATGTTAAATAACAATGACCCGTGCGTGGAGCTTGATGTTCGTCGAGTTTTAAAAAAAACATTCAAGAGAGAACATTTGATCATCGTTTGCGTATGATCGATCAGAATTTATCATTTAACCGCGGCTGCATTTGAGACATCGGGCGCGGAAGATTCGTCGGCTCGCGCATAATGCCGTCCCCAGGATACCTTTGCCATCGATATTATGGATCACCGTATAAATAATGCGAGCGATGCGAGTGCGGATACGGCGGTAGTCGCCGCGGGACACGAACAAATCGTATTTCCGCACGGAGCTTTGGAATTCTCGCGGCTCGGCTACCGATACGGCCGCCAACAATGGAAATGGACTCCGCGAGCATTGGGTGGCCCCTACAAGTGGCCCCGCATTCCAACATCGAATCCGCCGTTGGAGCCCGGCAATGTGAGCACACATGCAACGGAAGACCACGAGTGTACTTTCGCGCCCCGCATCTCGGACGCATGCATACCGCATCGCTAACAGATCGGCCAATTTTCGACTTGGATATGTTAAGACCTCCCACAATGTAGCGACCGCTTTCGGCCACTCTATGTTCACGATATATGACACCCCGGAGAGTCCGCTCAGCGCACGACGTTCCCGTTGAAAGCTTCAACTTTTTTTTTTTTTTTTTTTTTTATCGACGAGAGCAGCAAATAAAAATCAGCCGCATGTGGTCGCGATATATTATCACGATCGGCTGTACAATGCGGCACTAATTATAGCGAAAACAATTTGAAGATAAAAGACTATATATATCTGACTATATATATATTAATATATATTTTTATTTACAAATATTAACGCTAAAAAGCGTGTTTTTTTTATTTTTGACATTGAAATGTTGATTTATTTCTTACTTATGTTTATGTTTACACTTATGTTTCTTACTTTATGTACGTAGTATCAAAGTGCAAAATTTATCGCAGATCGATTCGCGTGCGCACGTAATTTGCTTGATGTTGCATCCTGACTACGTGTTTCTTCCAACAATTCTCCGCGCAAAGCGGTAATATGAATGTCAGTCGGCAATCCGTCAGTGTCGTAGGTCAAACGCGTGATCCCCAACTGCCAATATCGAGCAAATTGCTCGGGTGCTTGCGCGAAGGAACGTATTCAGTTTCCGAAAGTCTCGGGACGCAAAACGGCCGGGCTAGAGAATCTGATGAACTATAATCCGCCAGACTCGCGCATATACGATCGAACGAGAGCGGCATTCCTCGAAGAACGAAGAAAGCGATCGGCCAGATCGGGAACGGTAGGAATGAATTTCGAGCGAAATGGGATGGCGACGGAGGCTTCCTCTCGTTCTCTCTCTCTCTCTCTCTCTCTCTCTCTCTCTCTCTCTCTCTCTCTCTCTTTTGGGCGGCAGCAGCGGCGAAATGTTACCGATGCGCACACAGAGACACGGGGTTGGAGGCGGTTCCGATGAACAGAGCCGCATTGTTTGTCGCGGGAGGCATTCCCCGCTGTCGGCTGTCACCGGAAACATTCATTACGGCGCGTCGCCCGTTAGGAATCACTAATGTATTCGACGGCGACGACTGTGGACGGTTTTCGGCGCGGCGAGGCGCTTCGCGGAATCGGAAATTCATATTGGCAAAAGAAAGCCGCGGCAGCGGCGGCGGCGGCGGCGGCGGCTGCGGCTACTCGTCTTGTTACACAACGAGTCCGAAAGAGTTCGAACAAACGGCCTCAATGGCATCCCCCTCTTTCCATCGGATCGCTCGTTAGCGATGGATCTCTTTTATGAGCAAAAAAAAAAAAAAAAGAAGCATTATACAAAATTAAGGTATAATATGATATATCCGAGCCGAGACTCGGGATCAGACAGTTAATCACCTAATCGATGTAGACGGTATTATTGAAATTGTCGGAGCGAGATATTTTTTTCTCGTCAAAATAGCCGTCAAGAGTTTCGTTAAAATAAAATCGCATTTACACGCGCGCGCACACACACACAGTAGACGAAGCGCGGTGACGGTTTATATAAAATTCTTAATTATGTTGTCAAGTTTTTTATTTGCTCTCGCGCACCTGGTCTCTCTCCGAGCGTGTTTGGGGTGATAGGCGTCGACAAGACATACGGTAGGAGGAGAGTATCCAGATAATTTGACAGGGAGCATGCTCCTTAATAACTCTGTCTAGAGGGAGTTGTGTGATGTAATCTAACGACTCTATATCGAGAGTCTTCTCCATGTTGTATTTAAATTTCATCCTGAGATTTTTTTTTTTTTTTTGTAGACCGGATCACACATACTGATTAGATACGCAACAAACGATAATATTTTTTACAAAAAAAGAGATACAAAATCAACTTTCGTCAAGATTTATCGACTTCATTTAATATCCCAAATTGTTTCTTTCATCGCGCAATGTATTAGCCTCCGTCCAAGTTCTCAGATCCTTTCAGAGGTGTACAACAACTCACACAGGAATGTTTTCATGCAGGGAGGGCAGGAGAAACGAGCGACCGGGCAACTACCGAGTTTATAGGTTCCAGGAACGCAGTTCCAGGAACAGAGCGGGTTAAGTCAAATCGAACGGCGCGTGTGAACGCCCCTCATAACCGTCACTTTCTTCGGTTGCCGGTCAATCATCAGAGCGAGTCTACTGGCTCCCTCGCCAAGTATACCTCTGATGGAAGTGAGGCTTCGCGAATCCTCCCGATTCGAGGCTGGGAGTTCGATAGGGAGCTAACGTAGAGCTCTTCTGGGCGCGCGAGAGAGCGGTTATACTCTCTCGTTCGTAGCGAATGGCGGCGTCGCTAGCAGCCCGGTTGTTATCCGAGCTGTAAGTATACAGAGCCGCGCACCGTAGCGGGGAGAAGTGCACACATCGGTACGAACTGTGTAATTTGAGGGTAATTCCGCGAGTCGTATAACCTGTAGGTAATGCCAGCAGGCAGGCAACCAGCCAGAGAGGAGAGTGCATCAGTGCGCTGCTCGTTTCGTTTAATTGGTCGTTCCCGGGTTTACGAGGTTTCAAGCGAGGCGCTACGACGACGAAGAGATAGAGATAGAGAAAGAGATAGAGATAGATAGATAGAAAGAGAGAGAGAGAGAGATGAGAGAGAGAGAGAGATGAGAGAGAGAGAGAGAGATGAGAGGAGACGAGCCGCAAAGGATGCCAACCGCTGAACTACCAGCCACTACCGACGGAAATCTATGCGAGTCTCTATTTTCAAGAGCCACGAATCCTCGATAATTATTCTGTTAATTTCAGACGCGGTTTCGATGCTAGAAACCCGCAATATCCATAAGTGGCAGCGAACAGTTTCGCGCGAAACGAGCTTGTTTCAAGAACAATCGTTTTAATAGATTGTACTTCTATTACGTTGACATTCGCGCATATATCCTCTAACGTAAAATGTCTCCGCGATGCCAACCGCTAATTTGTCCCGTTATCCGATTGTTGCCAAGATACGTTAATAAACGGATACACTATCTTGAAAACTCAACTCGTAGGAAACAAGCGCGTAAAATCGCGCTTGTCGTGAATTTATCGCATCCCATTTGAAACATCAGTCATAATTACTCTTCGTTATTCTCGGTCTCACGACGACCGTCCTAATTTCCCAGCGATTGTTTATGCCAGCGCTGCCACTGTCTCAAATCAATTTCCCAACGCGCTCGCTCGCTCGCTTGCTTGCTTGGGGGAGAGGGGAAGGCGGGAGCGCGCGCGCCGAGAGCGAATCGCGTAGGTATAACGTACGCACGTAGGAAATGCGAGCGGAGGGTTTAATATCGCCGGTCGAGATAGAAGCAATAAATGCTTGTCGAGTAAATCAGGATGAAGCGCCATCGAGGAGCGCGTAATGGCCGCATTAAGTGAATAACTCACGGTTGCAGTGTCAGACTCTCGGGGGCGCAGCGCGAGGTGGGCGTCGGACTGTTAGGAACTGTTAGGGGTGATAGCGGTGCCATCAAACAACTTTACGGCGTTAAGTGCTCGCCCGGCACCGGCTGCTGACGCATTACCAACCTAATTTCTGCCAAATACCGACGCGCAGCCGGCGCGCAGTGAAACGTGTGCATTAGCGCGCCGTTGACGGATGGAGGAACCGTTTGATCTTCCGGTGGAGTGTAGCACGGCTAATGGCAACCGATTATTTTCGGTCCAGGCTGATGCGAAGCCGTCGCGTTTCGCCGCGCTTCTTTTCTCTCTCTCTCTCTCTTTCTCTCCGTAATCTTTTTCCTCCGTGCCAGCTACGCGACTTCCCAAGCGTATCCTTGCCACCGCCATTAACAGCGCGTAACATAAATTGTTACAACGTAAGACGATGAAAAGAGTTGATTTATGGCAAATATATATTCGCGGCTTTTTTTTTTTGTAATTTACCAGTTTCTTTTTTTTTTTTTTTTTACATTATTCGTCCATCAGTCGCGAGAGTTACGACTTAGGCGGGTTATAACCGTTTCCGCGAGAAGCGATAGTTCGGTTCTAAAAGATTTTATGTTCTCGGCGAAAATAAAGGAGACGTCGTCGCTCCTATCTCGGACATTTTGCGAAAGTGTTTTCACACAGAGATATCCCCCTTCGATAATTCGCGCCGCACCGCGATGACGGCGGTAAATCCTTTCGTTCCAAATACTACCGCGGTACGCATTTTCGCGTCGAATTAGTGACACGGAAAACGTGGCGTGGTTCGACAAGCGCATTGCCGCCGGTCGGGAGATCGCGATATAGCTGGAAAACAAGCGTAAGATCGCGGGAACCGGAGAATATATTTATAGCCGCCTCAAGCTATTAAGATAATTTATCGGGGCCATTACCGAACAAACGAGAGCATTAATCTATTCTAGCTTCATAAAGAGAACTTCGTCGACGATTTTGTAGCCCGCGCGCCAAACGAGCACTTCGGAGTAAATTGATGGATCCCCCTGACCTGGCGGCTGAGGACCCTCTGTAAATTGCTCGTAAATTTTTATTTATTCCGCCGCAAATAAAATCCTCGCGGAGAAAGAGAAGAAGCGGTCGTCGCCTCGGTTCGGTCGCCTCTTCTTTTTCTTCGCGGCCGCGCCGCGCAGAGTCGCGCCGCGCCACGCAACGCTATCGTCACTCGCCGACTCCTAATAGCTCTGGCGATTTTCGACGATCGTAATTCTTAATCGACATCAACTCGCCGGCGATATCTCGATTTTACGATCTCTCCGTATTCACACTTTTCGGTTGCTTCGGGGGCGCGATTGCTGCGAAGTGTGTGCGAAAGTGTTAAAAGATCGTTTACCGCGATTGCTGTATAAATACATCTCGGCTCGGCAGATTCAAATTTTTTGCAATCCTTCAATCGGAATAAAAGAAATATCGTTGGAGAAGAGTGTGTATTATGATGAATAGTATTTGTCAAGGGGTAATAACAGATATATTCTCTGAATTTTTTCTGATTTCTGATCTTTATTTCACCGAACACAGAGCGATCGTGCGCGCATTTGCTATCATCCCCTTTTGCGGTAAGTGCATAAATGCAATACGAGGAAGGGAAAACGTTTCGGCGACGCCGGAAAGGATCGCGTTGAATCCCGGTTGCGTGACGGGTCGCCTATTCGCGGCCGGGTTCGCATTGATCAAAGCGGCAATTACTGTCATCGTAATATTACTCGGGACGTTACTCACGACCAGGGCCAGAAACGCGCAGAACCGCGTCACCTCCACCTTAAACGTTGCGCGCCAGTATAAGCTGCGGCCGGGCGGTTGTGGTCCGTGTAATAATTTCCCGGAATTGCGTTTGATGTGGCGGGGCGTTATTAGTTTTCCATGGAAGCGTCGGCAATTTTTCACGTCGCTCTCGCCCTCTGACCCCGGACCGGCCATGATTTGTCGGTCCCGGGCTTTACGCCCGCTTTGCTGACGGTTCGGACGAAGAAGTCGTTACCAAAAAGGATCAGACGGAGGAGGCGAGACCTCCGCTTTATATTTACGGCTCACTTTTATTTTCGACTAAAAGCCATAATACGTGACGCTGTTCAAACCAAACGCTTATATTTCATTTCTATTTTTATTTTATAACATCAAGTGTTTTTTTTTTTTTTTTTTTGTGCGAAAGGGATGTTTTGGTCGAGACGACAACGCGCTTCTTGACAAGTTACGAGGTGTTAAATGTAGCAATTTGTGCATTTTAGTTCTCTTGTCGTCCGACAATCCGAGCTTCCGTATGATTCCGGGGAACAAGCGTGAAATCCAGATAGGGTAAGACACGGTCTAACTGGTGGCAAACATGAGAGAGTCGTTGACACGGGGAAGAGACGATGAATTCAATGCACTTTCGGGAAAACGGGGAAGCGAGAGGTTCGGCGAGCCAAACGGTTTGGTCAATAAACGTCAGAAAACGGGAAGCTCTACTGGTGTGGTTTCTTGAGATTCTTAGTAGGTTAAGGCTGAAAGCTGTGTCTAATAATGGCGCGGTCGCTCGAGGGGTCAAACACGTAAAAACAGGGCGAAGATTTATAGCACACCACGCTTCGCTCAGCTTGATAGCATGCTGCGAACCGGAATATAATGGAAACTCTTATTCTACCACGGAGGACTACGGGATATTGATGAAAGTAATGCAAACCCCGGAAATCCTGTGTGTGTGTGTGTGTACGCGCGCGCGCGGATGGCTACCAACAGGTATGAATTGATTTTTGCTGATCGTCCGTCTAGCATCATCTATCAAGCGCAGAGCACTTCGAACAACTTCGGAAAACGATGAATGAGATTGCAGCAAAAGGACTTCGTCATTTCCTGATTTATTCAGTCCTAGAGCAATTGCCACGTTTGGAAGAAACATGGAGTAACCTTTCGATTTCGAATTTTTGTCGCATAATAACTTTGAAAAGACGCAGATGATGCTCTTTCATTTACCGTCTATACAGACAGATGAAGCGTGTAGATGCTCGTGTACAGGTGGCAATCGTTAAGATCTTGGCTACCTGGACCAAGAGAAGAAGACGGAAATACGTGGGAGGTCTTTATTCCTCGCCGAAGGGGTGGGAATCAGAAGTGACAAGAGAAGAGGCGAGGACTTTGGTGTGTATCCGCAAGATCTTACGAGGCAGGGTGCTTCTCCATCTATGAAGCTTCAGAGGGAGATGTGGAGAGAAGGAGGGGAGAGAGCTCCATCTATTTTCGCTTCCCTGCTCCAAGCAGAAGCGGGATGATTTATGCGGAGCGGGTGCCGCGGCTCCGCGCCGCGGGAGAATTCTCGCTTTCAGCTCCGCACCCAGCCGTGTCGCTGGGGTGGCGAAGTGTGCCTACGTTTTCTCCTCTCTCTCTCTCTCTCTCTTTTTCGCTCTTTATCTTTCTCTCCTGCCGTTTCATATCAACGCGAGGGCCGCGATGCGTCTTTCTCGAATAACGTGCAACTACCGGGCCATCCTTCTTTTCTTGTCCCGGGTCTTTTCCCGAATATTTCCGCGGGAGGCAAGGCTAATCATAGACCGACCCACGAAACTGGCCTGAATTATGTCGCAAGCGAATAGCAAGCGAAATGACTCGGGGTAAATAATGTCGCACAATTTGTCGAGAATGAAGCCGCGAAATCAGTGCAGCTTGAGGCGCTGTCCCGAAGTGCATGCAAGAGAAAATTTCTTGTGTTACTTATCTTTAGACAGGTATTTTCTTATTACGCGTGAGAAACAAACGGGACTTGTGTGTGTGCTGAGGAGAAAAAATTTTGCGGCGAACGAAATTTATTTATCAATAGTATAAAAAACTTGCTGACACACATTGGGAGAGTGTGTGTCGTATATTTACTTCAGTAGCAAACACGTAATAAAGTTACATTAATTCACTCGCAAAGAGATATGAATCGACAACGACGTTTGTCGATTCGATATGCAAAATGCTTTATCGCAATGATGGATTGGTCGTTACCAGTCGTCGCGGTTAAATCAAGGCGAAGTATATATATATATATATATACACACGCCACGAGCACCGCGCGCCGTTACGGATATCATCAAGGAGAAGCGCTCCAAATTACCTTCGATGAGTAGATCGCTAACAAAGGCACGTGTTTTGCTTCTTCACCCGGCTTCCATTTATCTCCGCGGGCACAATACGACCCGGATTTGACACATCTATCAGCGCACAATGCTCAACCCGGTCCGCCCCCGTTCTTTACCCGCCTCTTCTCGGCCTGACGCCGACGATTGCTCGACGGAACAAGCTTCTAACGCGCCATAGAGACTTCTCTCCGGCGAAAACTCCCGACGAAGAAAATATGACTGGTGTTCCCAGCAGCAGCGCGTGACGTCTCTCCGACACATAATTGCTCTTCTTATACACGCCTCGCCTTTTCTAACCGGTGATCTGAAATCATCGGGTTCGATGCGATACACGAGAACGATATGCGGTCTCGGCGGCCGACACTTACACCTATACTCGAGGGTACATATACACCTGAGAAACGTGATTCTCGTGTGAGTACGTGAGTCCGTGTAACGCGCCGTTGCGTGCGCGATGATAGTCGCTCGAGGTACGAAGTCATTATCGGAAACTTGCTTTTGAGAGGCTCGTACGGAAAGAACCACTGACAGAGGCGATTACCACGACAGCCGTCGACTTTATCGGAAGAGTACACGCGAGATATCGGCGAGGCGCGCAGGAAAGGCCTGTAAATTAACGATTGTACAGGCAGTGCCGCGGGTCAAAGCGAGCCGCTAAGCCGTTGAATCGTCATTATCGCTCTCGCAGAGTGGTGACGCTGATAGATGCCGCCTCTAAATGATGATGGATGGCTCGTATAACTGTCGCAATATACGGCTACCCGATGAGCTCCGTATCTTGATTTACTGCTCGTACATTCGCCATTTTGCAATTCCGCGTACGCATAAGTACGCTCGCGCTGCCATTATCACCGGATCTCCATCTCTCTCTCTCTCTCTTAATTTCTCGCGAAAAGAAAAGAGAATAAAAATAAATGAGAAATTGCGGCGACCGATGATTCGCGAAGTGTCAGTGTCCTTTCACAGAAGATACTGACACTTGGCGCAATCTCGGCGCAAATAGAAATACCAGAAACTGACATTAGAAATTTATTAGAATATTATAGAGAATGTTCTCTGAAGTCAATGTGCGCAATGACGTAATGCGCTACGTGTGTACACGTGTTATTTAAGCAAGATAAGTATTTTCTGTTCTCTTTAAAATCTCAAACAGAGATTTATTAGTAGAACTTCTCGCAAGAGCTTGTGTGCAATTTGTTTTGAAGAAAAGATTATGTTGTACAGATAAAATTATTGAGAGGTAACGTGGCGAGAAATAAATGGAAACGCGCACGGTTTAATGTTATATGATATTTTATATCGCGCGTTCCTGACAAGTTTTAGATCGATTTTCGATCTTTATAATCACATGTTTTTCAACTTAGAAATGTCAAAACTGGCGCAGCAGCTTCAAAACAATCGAAGTTATCGTTACCAATTCTGTTACGCACGAGCGACACAAGTCATTTTGTATCGCTTTTGATTTCTAAAATAATATGTAGAGTCATGATATGATTTAGTAACTAAATGATAGAACGTATAGATATAATTTTTATTTCGAATTAATATCTAATATTTTCGTCTATTTGGGCCGAGATAGCAAACATGAAAGTCATTTATTCTGAGTACGTTATTGTCATTTGACACGTCTGATAAAATATTAAATATAACACATGATTTTTTTTCAGCCTTTTATAAATATCAGATCATTACTTATCAATAAAAGAGATAGAAATGGAAGTAACGATAAAATCAATTCGTTTCGTCGTCATATATAATCAAATAATAATAAACAGCGTTCTAACTTATGTGTTTACTCGAGATAAAATTGATCGATGTTTAAATATATTAAAGCGAAGTTACACACACGTAACGTTACGCGTACATTTATTATTGACAGTCGAAAGAGATTATTTTATAACGCACAGTAATTAATTAGATTTATATTTCACGAAAGTTTAACTAAATACACACTTCACAATTAATCGCGCGTATTTCACATTTATGGTATCGATTCTATGAATCTCATAAAATACCCTCCTTTGTTCTGAAATATTTTCATTTCTTAAAATTATTACGCGTTCAATTATTTTTTGTAACACAAACAAAAGCAAAATGAATGAGAAAGAACATTTAAATTCTATGAGATTTTTAACAACAACAAACTTCAAATATTTCGTTAAAAATTCCAAGCAAAAATTGCGATTCAGATGGTCTGAAAATAAAACGATGGCGGGTTTGCAGTCATCGTAGCTGAAAGATCGGTTCGATCTACTTCGTGCAAATGCCGCTCTCGCTTGCCACAGGTCCCTTCCCATCCTCTTTTCATTTACTTCGGTTCATCCCGCTGCGATCGCGGCACATCATTCATCACTCTGATGCATAGACTCCCATAATGCTTGACAACGAACCGACGAAACAGCCATGGCTGTGACGCAAGATATTTTCTTTCTCGCGCGGCTAAATTAACGTCTTGTCATTAGCAAGTCGTTTCGGACTACCGTGCCGATCGTAACCGGCTGCGAAAAGTCCGTTCTAGTTGTAACTCGACAACGAGACGACGACGACGACGACGACGACGACGTCTGGTCCCCTTTTCACTGTGTCCACATCTCTCCCTTTCTTATTGTCGCGCTGACTCTACGTTTGTCTTCACGACAATTCAATCACAGAATGAAGCGGACAGAATTAGTAGGAGTTTTAGTCTGTCTTAAAACGAGATTTTGTTAAACAAACGTCAAGTGCAGACGACAAGTCTATTACACGAACGTGCTGAAAAGTAAAATTGTCTGACTTTGAGAATCGTTTTACCGGCAACAAGTTTCGCGAGCGCGTCATAAAGCTTCCTAAAAATTATAGATTCTCAAAATTGAGAATCTATAATAGCAAAAGCAACTTGTTCTTTTTAATTCGACGATTTAATTGTATGTTCGGATTTAACGTGGTACATTGTAGCAGAGGCGTCAATAGCTAATTCCCAGAGTGGGAAAGATCCCGGGTGCGGGTAAAGGTTCGCGCGCGAAGGTTCGCGGTGCAAATTAGCGTGGCGAACCAACTGCTGAATCAGTAAGGGAAACTGGCATTAGTCCTGACACCTTGTCGAGAGGGCAACCGTGTGTTGTGAGTTATCTGCGCGAGTTACTCGCGTCTGGACCTGTTACTATCCTGCCTCTGGTGGCGCGTTACTCTTTACCGATTTATCGGCGGTAATAATTTATCGCGCCGCCGCGACGGATCAGACAATGTAATGGTCTGGTGATCGATCGAGCCACTGTGATATGTCACGGCGAGATTAGCTGACACGTCAAAATGGACTCGCGTTTATCTCCTCGGCCGAGGCCGGAATTGCACAATGAGCATTTCCTCGAAAATCATCATTCTTATCGACGATTGATATATTTTGATCGTCTTTTCGACGAAATCTTACGTAAATAAGGTTTGCGAGAATCGATCGATCGCTCGATAAAATATCGCGCGTGAACAATCATCGGAAGTCATTCGTCACGTATTGTCTCGCTTATCAAAACGTAAATGTTTATTGGAAAATGGTGTGTCAAATTCTTCTCATAATTTCACTGATGTAAACCAATTGCAGTTACGTAGAACGTTTCGATTTTATATTTCGATCACTTTATGTATACAAATATTGAATCGATACATCACGTCCTCTGTTTTTACAAGCCTCTTTGATGGTTTTATCTTATACGATTATATTTTATTTATTACTCCATCGTAATATTTACATAATAAATATTACATTACATAGACTGTGCGACTTTGTATAATCGTCTTTATACAAACACCATCGAAAGCCTACGAAAGCAGGGTAGCGAAGCTGATCGATGGGCAGCTTGACGGACGAGTGAGGGGTTGTTGAAGCCTTGACCCTGGTCTTGGCTGGTCGGCAGCTTTAATGCCCGCGGCTCGCAGAAGAGCCGACGCTCTTTCCGCCGTCCAGATCGAGACTCAGCTGTCCGTATAGATAGGAATCTGGTCGGTGCTTAATGACGGCTCGTGACGGACGGGTATCGAAGCCGCCAAGTCGGGATGCTGCGGCTAAGTCGGATGGAGAAGAAAGGGTTTTGCGAGAGGGAAACGGGAGTCGGACGTGTCACATCTAACGGAGCCGCGAGATCTACGAGTCTCGTTTCTCTCCGAGAGCGTCGGACTCTTTTTAAGTTTGGCGGATGATTCCTTCTGTTTGTGGCACCGAGGGCGTAGTTAGAAAATGAAATTGAGAAATGCGAAATGCATATAACGTGCGTTAAAGAATAAAAAACATTTTATAGAAAGAAATAAAATTAAATGGATTAAAGAACTGACACGGACGTACTTACGTGCATCTCGTAGACTAAAAAAAAAAAAAAAAAATGATCGTGTTCGGATTGTAGAGATTTCCACAAGTTAAAGAAATCTCGCGCGAAAACAAACATGATGAAATCATTAGGGAACTGCGTCACGTAGACACGTAGATCCGCATGTTTCTCTTCCGCGCGCTGGCAACAAAAGCTCGACGTACATACCACGTACGGACGTTGCTTTACACTGTTGCCGGGAGTCTGCGAACAAACGAACGAAATAAAGAAAAGAAAAGCACGATGAATGAAGGATGAAGAGTTTACCGTGTTGTGTACATACGTATTATAAATTAACAAGACGAGAAGCGAGCGGCAATAAGTAGCGGTCTCTTGGCAGAGGATAGAAAATTCCGGTAGCACAAGATTGGGGGAGGCGGGAGCGGATCAAAGGGCGCCGACAGGCTCGAAACGGCAGTCTCTCCCCGTTCTCCGGTATAGACTTCCAGAATGGGGGGAAGGTAATAGATTGCCCCTTTCTGACTTTTATTGTACCAGAAAAAGCTTGTCAGACGCAACGTCGGGAGTGCTCCCGCGCCCTCTCTCTCTCTTTCTCTTTCTATTACACAGAGAGAGAGAGAGGGCGTCGAGTCTGTAGGTGGAGAGTCGTGTCAAAAAGGGCGGATACGCGGTATATTTACGAACGTTTTTCGCACACCCGAGGACACGTCCCGATAAGCGCGCGCCAGTCACTTGATTTCCGAAGAGAAGCGACGAGACGAGAGGAGGAGGGAAAACGCAATTTTACGTACAAAACATCTCCACGTCACGGACACGGAGGATCGGTGGTCGTCGGGACGCGGAGATTTAGCGCGGCCGAAATTACGAACCGTTTCGTCCGACTCGGGGAAGCGACCGGAGGGGACCAGGAGACTCGTGTGTCTCCGATGGTAAGACGATGGGAGGAAAGGTAACGGGGTAACTTGTGAATCCTCCGGTACTCGTAACGTTCTCGCGAAGACAGGTTGGAGTTGCGGAGGTGGTCCTGACGTCTTTACGACGAGAATTCGTCTCTATAAAACTGTCCTGGTCTTCCTATACCGCCACCTCTCTCCGTCACCCTTCTTCTTCTTCCTCTCTCGTCGTTGCTCCAGGCTCCAACGTAACGTTGATACAATGCGCGCGACGGAAACTAAGAATAGCTAGGCTAGCCGTCGAGAAACGTGCGATAAAACAGCACGTGTGTGGTGAATGTGCTTGCTATATAAAGAGTATTTCTGATATAATTATGTTACGATATAAAGAGAAAACACACGTTCGCTCTCGGAAAGATACTTTGCACAGCATTACGCAGCATTTTCTACACAAGCGCTTGTTTTATTCATTTTGAATTTTATTATCGTTATCAATTTTACGGAGCGTTTGTGTTTAATTGTAATAATAGTGTACTGAAAAATGTTATTAGCATCTACTTAGCATCTTTGAAGAGTCACTTTAAAAGTGACGATGTGTTTCTCAAAATGAATGAATATTCACATAAGTGCGTATCTAAAAGGGGAAATTTATATCGACATCTTCGACACGCATCAAAGAGATCGCTGAGATTTATATCCGGTCTTGTTCTCTTCGCGTGACATCGGTAGTTTCCCCTTCGTTAAGATCCTCGCCGTAAAAAGCACTCCTCCCGTCTTAATTTAAATCGTTTCATTAAGACTCACGAGAAAAGAAGTGGGGGTTTCACCGCGACGGAGAAAACTCGACGGGTATGCGCAACAAAAATTGCATGGGAGGCATCACTGTTAAATGTTAACAACTAGAGAATTCCAAAGGGGGCGCGGCCCTTTGATATTGTCGCGGCGAGTAGTGCTTCGAGGAGGGACCAGGCCCGATTTAAGACACATGCCTGCTTACTAAGTAGTAGTTTCTACCGGCGCGTCTACGCGTCTTCGGCTTCCGAGCGCGCTTCGTCTTTTCGCATTGCAGAAGACGGCGACGACGACAACAAGGAGGAGGAGGAGGAGGAGAAGGAGGAGAAGGACTGATGTCGGTTCGCTTTGCCGTGGCCCACGGTTGTTCGTCTACGTCTCGCGAGGATTGATGGCCCCCGCGCTACGTGCCCGACGTATCTTCTTCTTCTCCTTCTGTCCCCCGTGCCATCAGCAAGCCCGAGCTCGATCCGAGTCATTCGAACATCTTACATTTATGGAATATCTCGAAATCTCTGTTTCGCCGACGTCGACGAACCGACAACGTTCCCGTCCGCCATCGTCGATCCGATGCCAGGTCTTTTATTATCTATCGGAACATCGGGTTGTCGCGGTTGAGATGTAGCCGTTGGGGAGAAAGTCTGTGCTTAGAAACGCCAATAATTCGGTCTCTATTAAATCGCGCGTTTATTGCCTTTAAACGTTTTTTTTTTTTTGACGCAAGTAAAAAAATGTACCAACGTAACGTCTGACGATATGTGCGCTTACAAATTACAAGAATTTAGTTGGTTTGACATCTGACAACATCGCCGTACGTTTCGCTTGGCGACGATTGGAAATACTCGGTCGCAACGTCCGCGGAAATATATTGCAAGCAATACATGTGCACTAGTCCGTCGGTACTGCTCTCGTCGTCCTTGGTAGGTGTGTTCCGCGTCACTGGAAAGCCTGGCTGCAGAGCCTTTTTCTGATTCCGTCGACTATATCGAACGAGCCGGGTAACCCGCATTCCAAGTGCGAGACAAGCGTGTCTCGAATCACTCGTCGCGATTCCTCGTCGGCGGAAAGAACGCCGCGTCGATCAAAGCGTCGCTCGAAGGCTGAGAAAGAGGTGCTGGAAAAAAGTTCAAACCGCTAATGACGTTAAGAGACACTCATCTTTGCGGTCGAACGTCTCGTAAATCTCTCGCTGGCAGTATGCGTCTGGGGTCTGTTCAGAGCTTGTCGATTTCGACGACCGCGAGATGGCACTTAACGTCGTTGATTTAAGAAGGCGATGATGTGTAGTTTATATTAAATTGTTAACACTCGATGGAATAACATGAATAATCAAAATTGCGTTATTACCGACTGGAGTTAAAGAAATTTCTTTTTCTTCGAATTCTGTGTATATATATATTTTTTTAAATAAAATACACGCGAATGAATTTTGTTCTGAAAATAGTTTATTAAGACACAATTATATATTTGTGTCAAGGTGATTCGCATTTATAGTCTAGAAATATTGCGGCTCCTGTTTGCGAGGAGCGATAAATTTTACTAAAAGCACGGTTATTTAACAAAACACGTAACGAGATTTGCACAACGAATCTTACGCCCCATCTACGCTTGTTTATCGGACAGCCGCACAAACGAAACTTCGTAAATCTATTCTGTAGAGATTTTTGGATAATTTACATTTCTCTTCCGAGAATTATTTGGCTTCGAAAACACCAATTCTACTGTGGAGAATCTACAGCTGCTGTTCATAATTCAAAGCGTGTTCTGTATATAAAATGTCTACGTAAAACGCGCGCCAAAAATCTGATACTTCCGATATTTATCTTCATCTTTTTCGAAAGTGACGTAACGAGTGCGCGAATTGTGTTCATATGCCAACAATCACATATTTTGCATACAAATCCGAATGCAAAGCTGATATTCACGGCGACTGGTAATTACATCAACGAGCTTTCATCGGATCATTAGCAGATACAACAATGCATCGTATTAATTGGATCAGATCATCAAACAGCGAGCAATGATTACTCGGTTTCCAACTAGTTTGAGTAGGTGATTATTCTGCCGATATCTCTCACAGATAAAGAGAGAGAGAGAGAGAACTGACAACCCAAAACCGATACGATACCAATAGCACAATGCTTCACCAAAAGACCAGCACGTGGGATTGTTGCATCCAACCTGAGTATCAGGGAGAGTCTTCTATTGAAAAGGGCACGTGTGCACCGCGCGTATACCGAGCATTTCACTGGGCCCGTCACTCGTCTTCCGAAATTTGTGGCTGATGAAGAAGAAGCGTAAGATGAGGGACCATCCGAGCGGGCCGTCAGATCGCGGACATGGTCGAGGCGATCGACGTCAACGCCAGACGGTCGACTGCTGCCTGCACGCAGTGCATTCAACGCGCTCGGCCTCCTCTGCACGTCGCATGCTAAATATAAAAGCACCTCGCGGGCACCACACCAACACCGCGGTTGTATGCCTACGCCATCTTGCATGGAAGAGTCATTTGCGTTAGTCCTGCCCACAGAGGGCAGCCTGGCTCCGCCTCCGGTTGCCGGTTGTACATAAGCAGAACCATCTTTATTACCCTCGGGCACTAACCGTAAAGGAAGCGGAGCTGAAGACTGTCCGGTGAGAGGGAAAGAGATAGGCCGATGCCGTGGATTGGCGTGCCATGGGTAGACGAGCCTTATGGTAAAAGAGAGAGAAAGAGAGAGTGAGAGAGCGGTAGGGAGAGGCGCAGTACGTCTCTCCTCTCGTCGAGATCGAGTGGCCGTTTCGTGGATCGGCTTGAAGAATTATGGTATAAAGTGGTGGGGCATGACGGTGCCGTAGGCATAGTTTGTCTTTATAACGTCTGCTCGGCCAAGGTGGAACTTCAAACGAGCCGCTGATGGCTCCAAGTGGCTGACCGGGATATAAATTCACGGCCCACCTCGCTCGTGTCCGCTCGGCTTTGCTCGCCGTCTCGTTCCCGTCTTTGAGATCCGTCTCTTCGTTTATCCTACTCCCCCTAACGCCTTGCCTTCTTCTTCAATCTCTTTCTTTCGGTCCATTTTGCTTCTATCCTCGCAGTCAGATCTCCTGGATTTTGTTCCTCGCCTTTGACTGAACACAATACTATTCGCACTTTTGCCACAAACTACATTTTGCAAGGATCTTCGATAAACAATTTTCGAATTGACAAAAATTTATTTTATAAATATAATAGTGAATAGTTAAATAGTATAATTTAAAAAAGATTTTTTCTCTTTCTCTTTTTTTTCTTTTTTTTCACTCTTTTTTCTCTGATTATTATCGACAGCTTTATCGCTGTTTCTTGTATTGAGTTCGCGTCTGTTTTTGCATATCTCTCTGTTATGACACGCGACAGCATAACATGTTTGTCTGAATAAGACAAAATAGAAAGTGACTGAGAAACATATGAGTCAATAGCAATAAATCTATGAGAGAGAAAATGAAGAAAAAAAAGAAGCGGAAACGCTTCTCTTTTCCACAACGTGAGATGGATCAAGGCGGGCTATGTAACTGGAATCTTATGGAAGAGCTGCGATGTCATTGATACCGCAGGTGACGTAAAGAATAGAATAAAGACGCAACGGTGTCAAGTGGATCGACGTAAATGGATTCAGTCCAAAATTCTATTTGCAGGCGGTGGAGTGTCGTGACAATACATAACGCATAGTTTACTTAAAAACACTTTATTCTACTGGAAAAAATAATGCACAACACAATATAGCGGAACAATATTCATAATTTTTTTGCGTGAAATATTACTTAACTTAAACATTTCTCTCTCTCTCTCTCTCTCTCTCTCTCTCTCTCTCTCTCTCTCTCTCTCTCTTTCACAATCGGAATAATTTTAAATTTATTACAATAATAATTGTTACAATTTTTTACGCCCATATTTCTCCGTTGTTAAGAACATTCCGCTAAAGCGTTAAATTTAAACTGGAGTACCTTTTCGCACGCGTCTAACAATGTCTAGCATTATCGGCAGACTGTTAGTTGACAAAGCGCCATCATTATTCAAAAGGACGCGGACGCCCAGAGGGCGCCGCAGCAGTTTTGTAGCGGAAGACATTGGACAAATGGGGTTGTTCCGTGGACAGGCAGGTTATCTCGGTCAGTCGTCGAGTAGCCACCCCACTAAATCACTCAGTTCTCGCCCTCGGCGAACCCTCTACCGTTGGCACGCTCAATCACGATAATGTCTGAATACTCGGACACGGCGTAGACTTTCGGACTTTCTTGAGAGATTGCTTTCCCCCATTTTAGCTTGCTCGCGTTTCGTTACATGAAGGAATAAAAGTTGGATAGTCGAAAATAGAGAAGTTTTCGAGCCTTGAATAAGATAGGGTCGGATGCATTTCATTCTCTCTCTTTTACCTTACATTTTCATTACACGCGATAAAGTACGTTTGTCGACAATCTCATTTGAATTCGCTGTGTTTATTAACTTCAGAAACTTATCTTTTTTTTTTAAATTTCTTTAACTTTTTTCAATGTATAATTTTTGTTTTAAATTAGTATTTCGTTTATTTTACACTCTCATCTCATTTTTTTTTACTTTTGTTTGTCAGTTTTGATTTTTTTTTTATTTTTTTTATTTTTTTATATGTGTTGCGCTTGAGGAGACTTTTCCAGAGCACCTCACACGTAAAGCAATATCTATCTGTTTCTCTCGTTCGAAAACATTCGTCTTATTGTTGAGATAGTCGTAAGATTTCGCAACGAATCTCTTCGATCATCCCGCTGCGCGCGCGTTGCAAGCGGCGGCAGCAGCATAGCCATCGATAATGAGCTCGCATGTATTAAGTGTTCACCGAAGAAAAATGACTACCATCAGATAATATAAAACGTGTTAGCATATTTATTACGAGCTAATGAGTGTGCATAATTCTACAAAGACACACTTTACTCGTGGCTTTCTATCATCTTGTTGTCGAGCTTCACGACTGAGCTCTCTTGGCCAGCGCGTTCGCCCCGATACGCACTTAACTAGGCGTGCAAAATTACAAAACATTAGACTTTTCCCGGGGCTTCGTGACGAGAAAGAGCTCGTACACGGATATATATCGACACTTTATTTGTCGTTTATCACCGATGCGAATAGCGAGAAGCGATAGATAACGAGCGATAATACAAATGCGATAATGTTGACGCGTGTCCGTTCGTCTCTGAATAAAAGAATGTGTGTGTGTGTGTGTGTGTGTGTGTGCACACGCGCGTGTTTGAAGTTCCGACAGATAAACGGGAGATAACTTTCCGGCGGACTATAAAGCATCGGGCGAATCGCGCGCGGTTTCTTCGCGGCGGAAGAAGTCGAAGAAGTAAACTCGACGTTCCCGGGAGCGAGCGAAAAACAGATGGAGCCGCGCGAGAGAAGGTGGTAGGAAAACGGAAATGGCTGTAGATGCAGAGGGATGACCGGATTGCGAGGGGCGAGGGGCCGGAGGGACGAGAGTGGAGGAGGTTTGAATGGAAGTAAACGGAAGATGGAGTACGATGGCGGAAACACTGTGAAGGGAGTCCGGTGGGGGGGGCGCGTCGCGAGGGGCGACGGCGCGGGGTCGGAGCGGATTAAGAGGAAAGTCTGCGAAGCGCGCGATGTTTCCGCGGCAGAAGCCGCTTGTTTACCACAGCCGCTATTAGCTCTCCGTCCAGCTAGGAGCAGCGGAGTCTCGAGCGCGGGGCTAAAGACAGGGATATTGCTTCCCTTTGTGCGCCGAACGCCGTTTCCTTCGTTTATTTATCTTTGTCTGTCAGCCGCCGACAACGCGCGCCCGACTCTCTCTCTCTCTCGCCGGCTCTTTTTCCCCCTCCGGCCGTTCCATTATTCCTCCGCAGGACAGTTTACGTTAGTCGCGAGACGGACATGCGCTTTGAGATGCTCATGGTTCTGACCCGCGTCGTCATCGCTACGCGAGAGGATACGCGTGTCACCCTTTAACCTTCCGGTTTCTTACACACGCGCGTGTTTCATCCGCACGCGCGCACCGTACATTTCCGGCGCGCGACCAATCGTCCGCGTCGCGTGTAAAAATCCTGTTTACCACTTGAACCCAACTGTTTTGAACAGTGTGTTAAATGTTGTACGATATCGCCGATACGAGAGAAAAGATCGGGCTCTTGGGGAAACTCGCGGAAGTCTGGCCTCCTTCTTTGAGAAGAGATTCCATCTCCCTCGTTTCATTTATTCAGATCTTGTTTACAAATTTCCATCGGGTCGTGCGCGTTCGCGCGCGAGAGAGTTATCTGGTGGCTTGCGAAATTCGGCGAGAAACTAGCGGGGAATGATGCTAATAACCATAAATCCGTGTAGCGGAAGAAACGGAAATTAATCAGGTGGAGTGGTGAGACCTGGTATTATCAGCTTTCACATCAACGCTGCGGTTTTGCCTGGTCGAGAGAGGGTTGAAAGAGAGAGAGAGAGAGACACAGAGACAGAGATCGCAGAAGTCCTGCCACCTACCACCCCCGTTTGCCCGCGCCTCGAATAGGGAGGTTGGGATCGTGTTGGCGGGGTTAGAATGGATTGTTGGCCTCGGGGGTGTAGGTGGCTACGTACGAATTGAGAAGGGGCGGGTTTCTCCTTCCTGCTCCCTCGGCATCTCTCTGTCTCCTTTCCCTTCGCGCGCGCTATCCGCTTCACTCTTACCCCCGTCTACCTCGTAAAGTGATCGGGCGTTTATTCGCCACGCTGTCGGGGACAAAGTGGGCTGCGCTCCCTGTCGACTGCTGCTATTTGTCTTCCGACAAGGAAACCTAAAACTACGATCCTTTTTCGGGCGGTACATGAACACTATGAAAGGTTAATGCGAATATGGCACACGATCGGGCAGCACCGAATGTCCCACCCCCGCTGGATATTTTCAAGACGACGTCGTTTTATATATATATATATATTTATACACACGCACACGCGCGCGCGCTCGATCAATTTACGTATGCTTTTCTTGCAACTCGATCGTGCGTCTTGCGTCACGAGATATTACCGTTCTTACACGGATATTAATTTCGGTTAGGTATCCCACCGATGTTCTCGTCCAAGTACGTGTTCGTATATACCGTATATTCTCGGGACGCGTAAAATATAGAAAAGGAGAGAAATTTATGTTCAAAACAAAAAGAACTTTGTTCAGCAAATGCTCTTCGATCTTCGCGCCGTTGTTCTCGGCTAGTTATTTCACATTGCGCGAACTTAAGTTCGACAGTTTCATTGTTTCGCAATGGAGCCGGGAGCGTCAAGCCGGAACCGCAGGCTCATCAACCTCGAGGGCAGACAAGGAGACAAACGAGGCACCACTAATTGCCGCTATCGCGCGGGTGCGATTCTTCACGAGCATTTATCACCGAAGGAAGTTTCGGGGTGTGCCTCGAGGCGAAAAGTTGAAAGAAGGGATCTGGAAGACGAAGCTCGCTGCCTCTTCGGGACTTCGTACCTCTCTCTTTCTCTCTCTCTCTCTCTCTCTCTCTCTCTCTCTCTCTTTTTCTCTTGTCGTTTGTTTCCATCTCTTCCTCTCTCTTTCTCTCTCTCTCTCTCTCTTTTTCTTTTTCTTTCTCTTTTTCGAGAACGGCATCGCGAGGGAGGCGAAAAGATAGAGAGAGTGAGAAAGACAGGGAGAACCCGGATTGGTATCGAAGCGATATATCTCGGGATTGGCTTCGCAGTGGCGGATAGTCTGCATCGAAGCAACGATAGGGGAAAGGGGTGCCACCTTGATAAACGAGCCCATAAATAACAGTAACGTCTCCACCGAAAACTCGGCCGGGTAAATGTATATCCAGAGCCGGCGGCAGCCAACGGCAGCGCGGCGGAACAGCAGCCAGCGGTTGAGGGAGTCGCAGACTCACTTCGGATGGTGGGGTAATTTAAGATCCTATTGAGATATTTATGGGATCATAAAGCGGAACTGGCTGCTTCTATCGCCGGCAGCCATGCGTGGAGCTTTCGCGGTCCCCGCGAGCCTTCGCAGTTTGTATCTTTGTTTATAACCGTCTTAGCCGCTCGCGCGCGGTGTTTCACTTTATTTTGGTATACGCTCGATCGAGTTAGTCGAGGGGAAGAGATCCCTCCCCTCTGCGCGCAATTTATTAGAGAAGCCGCATGAATCGCATCGCTGACGTGATGCGCCATTTCCACCTTGTTTTGCGACCATCAAGCGCGTATCGTCCGCGCAGAGCACTTACCGCAATCGGATGCTCGCGCCACATCGCGCGTTGCTACATTAGTCCAGCAAATAATCCGCACTTTCGTTCCGTTGGCTTGTACGAAAGACGCAGACTGTGTGGCAATAAATATTCACGCGCGAAAGTCTCTCTCGGTGTTAAACGCGAGTTATTTGAATCTGAATTTCTGCGACAAAAACAACATTTATCGACGTTTAACGGCCTATTAAGCTCCGCGACTGACACAGTAATATGTAACTCTTTTATACCTTGTCGCGGCGCGGCGATTGTCGAGCTGTCATTTATTAAAAGATATCTTTGATCGTGTTGAAGGAAAAGTTACACCGTCATTCGTTTGAAATCGCGCGTGTCGTGACGCGCGGCAAATCCCAGCTAAGGAAAAACGATCTTACCAACAACCGTACCTCTCGCGCGTTCATTTTCATCGAACCGCTCTTAAGTGAGTCAAGAGTCAGCGGAATTTATTACAGCGGTATGGTTGGTCTACCTTTAGCTGCGTAGGTTGCATCTATAAACGCGCACACCTTCTTCAACCGATTTTCTCGCCTCTGTATATGAGTTCGCGCGTGTACATTTGTATCGCTCTTATTACGCGATGCCTGTGGAATTGCCTATTCAGTAAACGTATTAAAAGTCATTCTGTCTTACCGCAATCCACGCCGGTAACGGACGCGATAAACATCGCAACGTGAGAAAAGCACCGCATAATTACTTGAAACTTATACCGCTTGTTCATTCACGTTAATGTGCCGGTGTTTCTTGAACGTTCAAATGGCGTGCGAGAACGTGTGTGAAAATATGCATTGCGTTACAAAAAAAAAAAAAATATTATTGAGACATCGCGCCGCAAATAAAAATAATAAAAAAAAAAAAAAGAACAGACTTACATCCTGTATTAAATCATCTCGCTGCAAAGATCGATATCAGACGGTTTATTTGTGTCAGACCTTTCGAATCAGATTTTTCGAATATTACTGAAATATGTACAAGAAAATTTTTATATGTCATTTAAATATTATAGTTATATATATTAAAATTTTTATATTTTACTTCTGTATTCTTTCTCGTGAAAACTTATAATAGTAGGGAAGTGGCCAATTCGAGGCAATAATTAGATCTTCGTGTCAATAAACTTCTTTATTTTAAAAAACTTGACAAACGTTTCGACCTTAATCTAGGTCCTCTTCAGTGCACCACACATAACAATTACACATATAATAATTATAGATTATATTAAACAATCCTACGCAAGAGGTCGATAATTCTATATTTTATATATAAAATTACATAAAAAACCTACATATATATATTATACATGTATACGCACATCGTTTTGATAAAAAAACTTTATTTTTCAGCAGATGACAGAAGAATAGCTATTGCATATAATTTAAAAAAAAATGAAGTTCATAGTGTGTGAATGCCGAGAGTATCAAATCGGTCTCTCCGCGTTAATCTTTCTCTTCCATTAAATCGAAAGGCGCCATGCCTATCGCGCCCAAACTGGAAGAGGAGCCGAAGAGGCGCTTTACGGTGGTAAAGAGTGTTTGTTCGTGTGGGCTTCGTGTTGGTAACGAGCGGATTATACTCCCAGCGCGGTATCAGATGGTCTCGTACCTGGTTCCATGGTTGTTAATTAGGATGGATGCCCACGCCTTGGGCGACTTTTACGAGCGGATACGGCGCGAACCGAAATAGCGCATCCAACGTTAACGCGTCTACCTTCGTTCGGCGAACTGCCGCCGCAAGCATCTCGATAAGGAGAAAATACTAAAAAGAACGCGGGGCCTGTTTAGAATTATTTAGATGAGTTCCGAAAATCAGATTTAAATCCGTCGTAAATGCCGCTGTATAACCGTTTAGTCCGAGTCGGAGATGTTTGCAAGTTTACGATAATTGATGTCGCGCACTGTCGTGTACAAAGTATCACTGTAAAACAAAACAAAACAAAAACAAACACGAGATACCGTAGTAATATCTTTATTTTATTTATTGCCGCAAAAGATTAAAATATTAATATACAAATTAATTGACACAATGATGACGCGCAAGCATTTTACGTTTATTCGCAGTAATACGATATTATTTTTGCGAGTTAACACGATCTCTAATTGATTCGCCGCTGTGAGTGTATTTCCGTGTAACGTTGACGGAAAAGTTAGCGGGGGAGAGAGAGAAAGAGAGAGAGAGCCGCGCACATTTCGTGACCTGACGAAATACGTCGCGGATAAATAAGATGCATCGCTCTCTGCGAGCCGTTGCATTGGAGCACGCATAAAGGAAGATCAATGCGACGGCATTGTCGGGCAGGGATATATATACGGGGGGATTTTCGCGAATCGCGAGTCGCGAGGTACAAGGCAGTAAATCAGCATCAATCGTAATTTTTAATCCTCCGGCGGATCGACAAGCCGATTCCATTCGACGAGGTCCAAAGAGTAACGAGCGAGACGGTATCCTCCGGCATGAAAGCCGCGTTGCTTGTCTGTAGTAAATCAACCGTGCTATTCTAATCTTTGTTGGCAGTCAACGATAACGGTCGGCTGACTGCTTGCCTTAAGGCGCCTATTCCCGACGATCGATCACGCGAGATACTTTTTCTTTTTTTTTTTTTCAATTAGAACCGATTTTTCTCTCTTCAAAACTCTCAGCTCTTAATCAACGAGCGATGATTAACGATCATTTTATTATTTGAACATGTGTCATTTTCATACATACAACACGGCGAAAGAAAATCGCCGGTTTTTCGCGATTTTTGGACGAACACGCGCGAATTGGGTTCACACGTACATAAGTGAACCGATCGAAAATCGACGATGGTTTTCTCGTACCGGCGAATATTTTTTCGATCGAGCTCGTCGGGACGACTTGGCTCGAAGTTAAATCGCTCGGAAGATCGACGAGGCTGCAAGAGTAACGAACGAGGCGATACCGGGCGTATCCCTCGAATGAAATCGCGCCGGCTGTCCGTAGTAAATCAACTGTCCTATTCCAATCTTTGTTCGCGGCGCGCTGGCAACAGCCAACGGCTGCCGCCTGCCCGCAAGCCGTTGGCTCTATCTATCGGTGCCGGAGAGAAGTAATCTGGTGAGTCGTAAAACGTGTCAGAATGTCCAACAAACACCTACTCATTAGCCCAGGTAGGCCGGACCGTGGCAGGCGGGATTGCACAAGCACGCATTAACTCCGTGTGGGTAAGTTATGGTCCGGGGAGAGCATAATTCACCCGGAGAGCCAAGAAAGTGTGGGTTTACTTCTCTCGGACCTGTTCGTGTGAGGGCTTGGCTCCTCGTTATTTTATCGGATGCCGGCCTCCTCCGGAGTCTCTCGGCTAATTGAAATCCACGTTCTTAAATTTGGGAAAACCGTCGCCGCACCGAGACCCGGTCCTATATTGCACCGTTGCCGCCGCCTCGCGCGCTACGAGTAACTTATTACTCGCCTCGCGCGAAGCGACGTTCCGCGCTGCCCGGTAGCGGCGGGATACGGTGTGGTTCAAAGCCGACGTGTGATAGAAATTCAATTTCAATCTCGCTCGGAGCGCTCTTTCTTCCAAAACGAGAAAAGATCAAGAAAGATTTGTAAAGTTTAATAGATAATACATTATCCAAAATTTTCGATGGGTCCTACCGTTCTCCTTCGAGTTTCACGAGACTTTTCCTCGCGCGATCGCGAATAGACAATTTTATCAAACGGTATCGTGGGACGATCTTGCTCGACGCACCGAGATTCAGCTGTAGTCAATAGATCAGACTCAAGTTGGAAAAGAGCAGCGATCACCGTTCGGATCGGTTTCCAACCAGATGTACACGCACTCATACAATGCGCGCGCATCTTTCGTGAAGGTTCTCTCACCAAGACACCGTCGAGTGGAGGGAATATAGTCTATGTGTAGTCGATTCGCGTTTCCACACACGCGGCGACATGTGTGTCTCTGTGTAACACAGACGGGCGAGATGGTGTAGGTGAAACCATACAGGAAGCTGTGCAACAGCACGATGGCGTGCCCGTCTCGTACGAGACCAGATAGACATCTTCGCCAACTATCCCGCCGCCGTCTAACTAATTGGCTACTGAATTACTGGGCGACATGACCAGTTATTGCTTCGTACCTCACCTCGGCCGGGTATATCGGATCCTGGATCTTGCGGTTCGAGGAGCGCGCAGCCGCGGGTACGTGCCCTCGCGCAATATTCCCCCTTCACATTAATGACGACTCGTAATACAGAGTCGCTGATCGCGAAATCTCCATCCGTAATGGACTCGCGTCCCGTCCCCTTCCGATGCATCATACATATTTATCTAAGCGATGTATGTTCGCGCGGTTTTCATCCAATCACTCTCTCTCTCTCTCTTCCCTCATCTCTCTCTATAAGTTTATGCCGCGTACGTCTACGCAAAACGACAGCCAATGTAATTTAGTATCATGTCTATCGGTCGCCAGATGTTTAATTCCCGCGTCCGACATCAAGTAAACGTCCGAGTAAATATCTCAAATACCTTGTTAACCATAATCTTCCGTCTATTTTTCGCCGTTTACATCGTATTACTCGTCACCATTACACCACACTGTCCGCATTATTTATCTCTCTGCCACACACCTCTTCCTCTCTGCAATCCGGCGTTATGAAGAAGGAAATTTTTGACCGAGAGCATCTCAGATTGTTCTCGAAGCGAACCGAAATGTTCACGTTGGTATAAAAATGCGGTTCAAATCCGAAAAACTACCTTAAGAATCTTCTTATAACATACCGCAAAAGCGTAAAACGTCAAATCCACCGCGGATTTTTCTTTCATCCCTTAATATTCTCCTTTAAATAAACTTATTTTGCCTAAAAAAAAAATAACGCACCCTAGCAGTATTTTTTTATTTCTTTCTCGCTCTATCTATCTCAGACCTCTGCTTGTTCCTCTCTTTTTCACAGATTCCAAAGTAGTTTTCTGTTCTGTCAAATGCCCGAGCTCGCAAAGTGCGAGCGAAAATATCGCATTTGCAGAAAATGATAAATTATACAATTAATTCTGAGAGCGAAAGTGCATTGTATGTACAGCAATTCGCTCTGATAGAGGATACAAGCGCGCGCGTGATTCGGAAACGTTTAGTGAGATTTCTCCTTCAACGCGCATCCTCCAACGCGGGCGATATATTTGCAATGTAACCGATGAAGAATGGCGGTTGTAAGAGATCTATCAGTTGCGGGCCGACGCAGAACTCGTTGTCTCTCCCGCGTGCGCGCGCGCGCGCGCGCGAGTGTTTCCGTGCAGCGCGAGTTAAGGCACCGGGGGTACAAACCGAGGGTACCTCCGGGTGATATACGACTCTGTGGGTGCTCGCGCGATACGCCGAGCACTAAAAGGCTTAACGAGCATCTTCGTACGCCACGGCAGTCCAGAGTAAACAGGACGTGGCTTATCTTGTCACGAAAAATCTGCGGAGGAAGGCTTCCGCACAGGCTGACTCTTATTTTTCTTTCCCCCTTCCCGCGTCGTCGCGCCGCTCTCTTTTTTCTCGCCTCGTCGTTCTTTTTCATAATACCACGGCAAACACGCGCGACGAACGGTCACGCCGTCGCGATTTCAGCCTACTTCGAGCTTTTTCGCTCGCGATAAAAAAAAAAAAAAAGAAAAGAAAAAAAATGACTACGGCCGGGTTAATGGTTATGAGATCTTAAGTGTGTGTGCTTAACGTTCATCATCGGCGTGAAATTCTTTTGCGGTGGGGTTTTTATATTCTGATAATTTCTTTTTGTACTTTCCTCCCTCGAGCTTTAATCGCGTTTTCTCAGCGCGCGAATAAAACGCTTCATTGCGTATTATTGTAATTGCTATTCATTACGTATTGTAATTATTATTAAAAAAAAAAAAAGAAAAGCAACGGTTGTTGCAAAAAACTCGGTTGTTGTTATTCATCAAGATAAAGACTGACAAGTTCAGCAACTCACGATCGCCGCTCATATAACCGTCATTGATATATTTCTCTCAAGACGGTTATATGTATGTGTGTATATGTGTGTGTGTGTTGTGTGTGTACGAGACAAAGCGCGAAATATGACTCGGATTCTCGATAACGACGAATATGTCGCGGCGGCAAAGCGCTTATTTATTGCTCGCTCAATTAACATCGGAATCGTTACTTTGCCACCTCCCGCGCGCGTTTCGCCCACTCTATATCGCGTCGTAATTGCGCGATCTTTACAGGAAATTATTAACCCGCGAACGCTTTATTATCTCCTAATGAAGCAACACGTATCGAGTGCTGATGGAGACGTCGTTCGGCTAATTGCCGCTTTGCCTTGTGTGTCAGGCGCAGAAGCCGGGTGCGTGCCTCGGTATATTTCGAGTTATAGTTATACACGCCCCCACGGTACACATACACGCAGCGTCGTATTTCGCATGATCAAAGAAACGAATAATTTCGAGAAGCCGCCTATTTAGGTGTGTCGCAAAAACGAACGGATAGAGGGGGAGGGAAAAGAGGAGATGTATGTTCGCGTAATTGGAAGACGAGACCGGCGAGAGGAGATTAAAATTTCAACGTGACGTGAAGCGCGAGACCGAAGGATTTCTTCTCACGCACGCGGGAAGATTGCGATTCATTAATGTTTCTATAAATTACTCTGAAAAGTGTATACGGAACGAGAAGACACGGCGCGAGAGACACGGCGTATATGTGACGAAGGAAATTTAAACCGGGAATCTCCTTGTGGCGCGCGCGTAAATTATTAGTCGGGGAAAATATAACGGCCGTACATGTGTTGCCTTCTTGTAACGTTGTACGTGTAACGCGCGTAGTAAATTGTGCGGTAAATAGTATGTAACGGCGCGCAGTAAATTGCCACAGCCGTATAATATACTGCATTCGACACTCACACAAATTTCTCTCTCGCCCACTCGTGGAAATGTCGATACCAGTAGGATGCTTACGTCATGGCGCGAAAGTAAATTACATTAAAAATTTTGCACGCCCGCCGGGCTCTCCGTTTCAACAGCGCCGCGCAAATAGTTACCGCGGGCTTCCATTTTGTCGATGTTGTCGATTTCAATTGCAAATATCAAGTGCCACTTTTTTATCACCGCGAGCCCGCACTGCAAATTACGCAATATCCCTCTTGAGCGCGGATGTATTTCAGTTTTCAGGCATTTCACCGTGCGATCAATATGCTAGCATTAATATATATCGTTTTTCTCACATTTACAGGCGCGTTTCTTCTTTATTTCGCACAAAGAGAATCTGTTCGTTCCCGTGAACTAATGTCTTGCGAACTATCTCTTTGTTTTTCTTTTTTTTCCCCCGACGCTTGAGGAACTCGCAATAAATTTATCACCGCCCACTTCTTCTACCGGTCATTAAATTTCTACACCGGTATATAAAAGCGATCGTTACGATAAACATTTATTCAAACTACATGCATGCGCGATATTAATTTATCCTTGAAAACGCGAAATCGGCTGTCGTAAAATATCTTGAGACAGAGTATGGGATCTTTACGCTCGCTGATTCGCGTCTGACAGCTGAACAGTGTCTTTTTTTTTTTTCCTAAGAGGCGACGGCTATCATTAATTTGCTTTAAGTATTAATTTGCCTCGAGAAAAAAACGTCGCGGCCGTTCTGACAGTAGCGTCGACGAGATGCGGGCATCGGTCGCGGGCTCGAAATGGCAACCACTGTCGAGCCACCTGTGCGTCAAGCTTGGGTGTATCCCATGTTATAAATCCGGCAGATAATGACGACATGTTTATACTCTTCATTTGTATGCTAGGCGAGGAACTGTTCCTGGCCGCGCCACACCGAAGCCAGTCGGTCTGACTGCTCGAATGCTCGCTCTCTTGTCCCGGCAGTGGCGTAGCTACGGTTCCGCGGCCGTTACGTACGTACCAAGCTTCGCCGTTCAACGAAAATTTATGTATCCTCGACGCTGTACGATGCATTACAGTTATTCTCACGTAGCCCGGCCGCGTCTACTGCAGCCATTGCTGCGACGAGATCGGATACCGCTAAGACGCTCAAATGGAGCCATTTGTATGGGTGACGTCTTAAGTTTTTTTCTTCCCGACCGAAAGAGATTCGTTATGCTAATGTTATATTCGAGTTACTGTCTCAGTTATATAATGGTCGCAGTTTTATCATTGCGTCGCGAAACCAATCGGTTTGAATATACATACATATATGCGCGTGTGTGTCAATTTTTTATTTGTCTGCGGATTATTTGAAAAATTAACTTTCCACGAAGATGAAATTGGTCATTTTCAGTGATGACACCGAGTCATCAAAGAAATACACGGTAAAACATTTTTTAAGAGAACAGCAAAAAAAAGATCGGTTACTTTATATGGCCGGCAAAAAAAAAAAAAATTGGCGCTATATCTGTTGAATTTTTTGTCAATAAAACATTTTATAGGCTTGATCAATTTTTCTTGCTGGTCATATACTGGCAAAAAATTGGTTTCTTTCGTGCATATTTTATCGAAATCTTACATAATTCATTGCCTCGAAATAAACAACGTTACGGTTGACGTGAGCTTCGCGCGAAATAAGAAATCGACGCTCAAAAAAAACTGCGAGAAATTGTTTCCAGCTAATCGCAGTTTATAAATCTCGTAGAGACGAAACACGGTGGCGAACCGAAAACGCGGAGCGGTGTTCTCGATTTTACCTCGCTGCAGCCGCAAACGGGTGCAGCGGTATATCTGCGGAGAGGAAAAGAGAGGAAGAGAGAGAGAGAGAGAGAGAGAGAGAAGGAGAGGATATTTTTTTCTCTCCGTATACTGGCGCGGCCATAAAGCACAAGATTCGTGCCTCGGCGTAAAATAGCTTTATTATACAAAATACATGCAAATTATCTTATTTATGGTTATGGCCGCTAATTATATTGCGTGCTTATACACAAAATGTCAACGTGGCTGGAGCCGCGGCGCGGACGCGTAATACGTTTGACTTTTTACGAGGCAGCTGGATGCTCTCTTCGCTTACACGTGGAAACGGAGGTTCTACATATACGTAACATATACATTTACTCGCTTAACGATCACAAAATACCGACAGTTACGCTCGCCGCGTATCGCAATATGCGAACATTACTGGGAACAATATTGCTCGGCGGAGGAAAGAGAAAGAGAGAGAGAACGCGCGCTACAGATGAAGGCCAGATGCGCGAGTAATGGCGCATTGGTTCGAAAATTGAATATGAGTAACGTGTAGCTAGTAAATAATAATGATTAATCGTTCGAATCTTCATGTACATGTGCTTATCCGAGATAGATAGCGTTTATCTGTGTAGCTATTATTTTTTTCTTTTTTTTTTTTTTTATCGCGCGGTGTGTCGTGGGACACATCACTGTTCATTTTACTGATATATTACATTTGTGTATCCAGTATGTAAATTAACACATCTTGCTGCAGGTCTCATATATTCGTATTATTTTACAACACATCTTAGAAGTATAAATTATTTATATCATGTAAGCACGCCGATTGCGCGCGCGCGCGCGTGTGTGTGTGTGTGTGCATTGCGAGATTTATAATTTGTTCGAGCATTACATTCGTAATGTTTACGCATTAGCAGATTTACAGCTGTGCGGATATCACGTAGCGACGTGAGATAACTTAATGAAAAACGTCATTAGAGTTACATTCTAAAAAAAATTTACATATATTTCGAGAATCTTGTTTCTCTCCCGGTTTCTGTGTGTCATCTCGACTTTTTATCTGAATAGATTTCGAATTCTTTTTTGCTTGAGAATAGTTTTTTAAAAGCGGATTCTTGTATATTTTTGAGCCTCTACGAGAGAGAGAGAGTCCCGGCTAAGAGAGCTAAAATTCAAGAATTCGCGAATAAATGCGATAAGGTCGTAAATGTAATGCGAAAAAAACTTGCGTTATAAAATCTTCAGCAGATGTTGCATAATTTCGTCAGATTTATTTATGAGACTACTTAGGCGTGCGTTTTATGTGACGCGAGGAGAGGCATTTATCAAACTCGTTATTGTGGTCGTATATGAATGTCGCAACGCGATTGAGAGAAAGGAAACAGGCTCGCATCACGTTATTTGTAATATTTTTTTTCTCGCCCGTGCTTGTCGGCGTGCGTGATGAATAAATTTCATAATTCTATAATTTATATTATCCGAACCGAACGCTATTAATATAGCCAGTTTCTTACATATTCTCTCGAGTATCAGCTCGACGCACAAACATGCTTTCGTAATTTAATGCAAAACAACTACAGTCACAAGGTTGTCTACATTTATATTTTATCTCCGCCACGCGCACGGACATTTATCAAATCTATCGTTGATAAGCACCGCAAATAAGTCGCAATCACTGGGACAAAAAAACAACAAAAAAAAAAAAAAAAAGAAATACTGGAGTCGACAACAGTGCCATTATCTTCGATCTCGAATCTGTCTTTCTTTTCCTTCCCACTCGATATCGCGACGCAATTAATAACGCCGTCACGTCGTAATTACATATTCAGATATGCGGTAATACTTAAGAGGTTTTTCTAATTTAATCGTTGTTTTTTTTTTTTGCAAACAAGAGACGGCTCGAATTTACGCGCGCGGAATTCGCGATCCCACCTCGTGATCGCGATAACAATCGCGCGAAGAGAGATCGCGTGTAAACAAATATCTTTTTTTTCAGAACAGGCATTGCCATTCATTGCCGGTTCGCGGATTGATTGATAATCGCGCGAGTGAAAGCGAAGAGAATTCTTCTCACACAGCACCTCACAGCTGTTAGTTCGACAACAACGTGTTCGAAAACGTGTTTCTTTAAAATCCTGAAAACCGTGACATTTGCTTAAAAAAGCATAAAAAATTTATTTCGATAATAAAAAAAAAAAATCACAGAATTAAATATCTTTTATTACATCCGGCATCGACGAGTCAAGGTTTAACTTTCCATGAGCGAAATCCACACCTTTCGCATCCCCTCTCACGCGCGCGCGCGAGTTACGAGCGATCAAATGTCATTGTCAATAAGCCGGTCTTCGACGATTCGACGTCGTCGGACGTGCTCGAACAGCACGAAAACGTATCGCCGGCCGTTTAGCGCACGCTAAACACGCGAATAAAGATAAAAGCGGGCACGAAAATAAATATGAACGAGGGCCGAGAGAGAGAGAGAAAGAGAGAGAGTGCATTCCGGTCTCCGGAATACAAAATGACGTTCGTATCTAAACGGCGACGGTGCGCGGAGCTGGAAACCAGTATCGCCGATTTTCGATGCGCCCGCACGAAGCGCGCTCGTGCATTCGAAATGCACACGAAATAATACGTCTACCAGCATCGACTCTTAAAATATACGAACCGGCGCGCAGGCGAACCGTATGCGCCCGTTGTTGGATCGCGGCCGAATAGGTTAGCGTGACAAGATCCGGCTGCGAAATTTACAACGCGCCACAGTATCCAATGGCGTTAATAAATGTTACGCGAAATGTAGACGGCAAATATTTTCGGAGGAAGATTCGATTGTACGAATTGTGTCGACATTTTCATCACCGGTGGAATTTCATTCATTCCGTCATACCATTAGCTCAAAATGTAAAACGCGAGACCGAGATGATAATTTTGTTACAGAATTAATAAATGTCAAAAGAGAGGCAAGAGATTACGCGAAATTATTAATATTATCACTCATTATTATAATAGCACGTAAAACTGTTATTCAAAATATAATTTTATTACCATTTAGAAATCATACATTGCGTCATTGACAGCGTCATCTGTTGTTTATTCATCTGTATTATTTATGTAAATGAAAAAGATAAAATTTTAAGTTGTGAATTCCGGATCTTTTTTTTTTACTCATCGAGTAATTTTCTAAAAATAAAGTGGTCTAAACCACAATAATTAAACTGCGTTCCGACACTCTCTTCGAGTGACTATTTAAACCTCGCGCTCCTAACGCGGATCAAAGCAGTTCCCAACTGTTGGTCGTGCTGTTCTCCACGGAGGTGAAATTTTCGACGAGAAATGAAGACCGTTTTTGTAATCTGTCTGCTCGTTGCGCTTGTAAGCGCCAATCTGAATTCGATACGTACGAAATCTGAGTACAAAAGCGGCACTAAATGGGAATTCGGCGCTAATGTGAAGTCTCGCTTTGGTCCACCTGCAGCACGTTCGACTATTGCGGCGAGTGTCGCACCGGTGACTGTTGCTGAACCGACATCATCGACTAACGCGCCGATTAATACTCCAATTGCATCCAATGCACCGAATTGTGTTTGTGTGGACGGATCGTCCGTGCCAGCGATTAGAAAACAGCCAGTTGTGGGTTAGAAGGCGAATATCAACAAGAGGAGCGAGAGCCTGTCTCACGTATTGACGAGTAGCCCGTGGAGCTTGTAAATATAATAAAAGCGCGATCTCAGTGGAATTTCGAACATCAGCAAGAAAACAAAGAATGTCTACAAGCGACAGGATGCAGCAGTGTAAACCGTTCGCAAAATGCAACCGACCGTGTGCCGAGCGTTTTACTGGAGGAGCCAGCCAATAGGACCGAACGTGTACACATCGCACTAGCAGACTCGTATCAGCACTTCATCTTCCCCGAAGAAATCGCTACAGTTGACTAGCAGTAGAGACGAAGAAGATGGAATATCGCGTGCGGGATTATCAGTAATTATCCTCATCACTCATCTGTCCACGGCAATGTACATGCTCCACGCAATTAGCTACTTAATTTCTCACAACATGTGAACTTTACACATATGTATTATATATGTATAATCGGAATATTCTCTTTGAGCGCAGATATATCTGCGCGATCAAGAAGATATCTTGTAACTTATCAACATTTGAGGGAATAACTAACACTGAGAGGGAACAAATAAATTTGTACTTTTGTTTTTTTTAAATCGAACACACTACGTGAACTTGTAATTTGTTTCAATATTCTTCCTCGCGATTTGACGCGAAAATGATCGCGCTTTTGTATACCCACGTTATTTTGTCGGATAAAACGATTGCACTATTGGATTAAACACGTAGAAAAAAAATAGCCGAGATTCAAGCGGGGTAAAAGCCTTGTTCTCTCGGCTGAGACCGACGGTAATCGGGCCGTTGCGGCGTGTCGCAGCCCGAAAGAGGATCACAATGGAGTTAATTAAACATCTCAATAGCAGACGCCCGCCCGAGGGTGATTAGACGTGCTGCGGCGTGGCGCGGCGTACACGGACGCTGCCGACGGCTATTGTGCCCCCCGTAGAGAGAGCATCGAATCTCTCTCTCTCTCTCTCTCTCTCTTTCTCTCTCTCTCTCTCTTTCTCTCTCTCTCTCTCTCTCTCTCTCTCT
>NW_018020623.1:628858-671622 GCF_002006095.1 Pseudomyrmex gracilis | reverse complement strand
CTCTCTCTCTCTCTCTCTCTCTCTCTCTCTTCGAGCAAGGACGAGAAACACTGAAGAAGGATGGTCGTTCTCGCAGGAGCAGGCAGCGAAAAGGAGACGGGAATATACAGAGTCGGAAAGCTGCTGCGGCGGCGGCGACGACGACGATGGTGCGGATGACGCACGTGGAAACGAGGGGAGAGGAAGACATGCCGGCGACACACAATGCAGGTGACAGCTCGCGCACCCCACAGGCCCTGTCTCATCTCTTTTGTTCCTGGCGTTTCGTCGGCTTTCTTCCCCGTGACGGCAAGACAACCGTGGCGCGGCACTGCGTGGCTCCGCGCTCGTCTCCTCGTTCTGTCTCGTCTCGCCTCGTCCCGGCCTCGTGTCGCGCTGAAATTGCTCAAATGGAAACGAGTGTGTCATTCTCACTACGTTCGCCTGTCACTCGCCCACCTTCACTCTCTTTCTCTCACTCCGTGTCTCTATCTCTCTTTCTCTCTCTCTCTCTACCTCTCTCTCCTTCTCTCTTTCTTTCCTCTTTACCCGCTCTCTTCCTCGTTTCTTCCTTCTTTTTCATCGCGCTTTCTCTTTCTCTATCCGTTCTTTTACATCTGTCACGCACTTCCTGCTCATTTGAGGTCTTACGTGCTTGATTCGCGTTTAAATGCGATCGCGCATTGATTCCCCACTTTATACTTGAATTGTAGTTAATTCAGCTGTTTTTTAACGTGATCGCACGCGGTGTGAACTTTATTCACGAATATTTCCAGAGTTGAATCTTAACCTGTCTCGCGGACTCGAGAATTACGCCGCTTTAACAGCGCTAGGTCTGTCAGATTTGAAGAATACGTCGCGCGCGCGCACATATCACGGGAAAAACGTTGGCAAAACTAATGCATCATATTAATCTGACCGTGAGTGTGAGTAAATAATCGTGGATATAGTAGCGATGCGATCGCGAGCGAGCGAGCAAGCAAGCGAGCTAAAAAGCGAAGAGCCTTGGCGCGAGTTACTGTCCCCTCGCGATGAAAGATAGGACAAGGGAGAGAAGCGGTGAGAGAGCTCGAGATAAGAATCGCCGGGCGAGCAACATTCGTTGCCGACGTGGTAGGTGGCGTGTTGGATGAGGTGTAGGTGTCGTGATAAACACGCGTTACTGCAGGCGGCAGACAAACGGGAGGAAGTCTCGTTCCTTGACTTTTCCGTTTATGAGGTGAATGATGATGATTGTTAAATCATTATAGCGGCGCGTTTCCGCTTGTACAATCTTGATTGAATAAACGCGATGGTTGGTTTTTTCTTCGCGCGAGAATGAAGGTATCTCTTTTGTTGCTCGCGCGGTTACACATACACACACACACACACACACACAAATAAAAATTGTTATATACGCAAATAAATAAAGAAAAAAACAACAGATTTTAAAAAAAAGACAAATTGCGGCAGCGTAATAAAATCTTTTTGCAGCTTGAATGTGATTTACGTTCCGTTCCTTTTTGCGCGGAAGTGATTTATTCTCGCGCAAGCGAATTCACCAGCGCGACAAAAAGCGTGCGACGAAATTTTTATCGGCAGGTAACGCATCGGCAGCTCCCGGCAGCTCGCACCTTCCGTACGTGTGTTCGCGCGAACACACGTCGAGAAAGTCGAGAGCCGCGGAATTTATCCTGGGCTTTCGGGCCGCGCGCGCGCGCGCACGCGGAAACCTCGATATACTTGTACACGTGGTCTGTTAGACGCCAGTTAAAGACAAATGGGCGTTCTAACCCGTGGCGCGGCCATTTAAATGGAAACCTGTAATTACAGGGCAGAGGAGAGATGTATCTTTCTTATCCGCGATGCGGCTGAAGGCCTTACAAATTATAGTAAGCCAGAGATTGTTCCGATAGCGGGGTAGGCGTTCGCGCCGTGGCCCTTATCTAATCGTTACGCTAATGTAGGAAGAGACGAATTGGTTTACTTAACCGTCAGATACTTGTAAGTGCACTCGGCCGATGCAAATGATGTTCTCGAAGTTGTATTTTTCGTTTTATCATCGGTTTTAACTTCTTTCAAAATATTTTCGTTACATTTTGTTTTTTTGTTTTTTTTTTTTTTTTAATCGACGATCGTCTTTACTCGTATAGATTGTTTTTGTTTTTTATGTCTTTTGAAAAGAGAATGTGAATGTGTGTTGTATAAAAAAATATGTGTAAACATATATATATATTTTTCTGACGCGAATAAAATATATAAATATATCCGATGTGAAAGGAAAGCATTTCGGATGGCGTCCAACTCCGTTCGGGCGGTGCAGAGAGAGAGAGAGAGAGAGAGAGAGAGAGATCCGTCGGCTTTTCGGTAGCTGATGAATCACTGCTGTCATACGCCAGGTGTCGTACATCAAGGCGAGAGAACGCGTTCCGCGTCGCCACGGCGCGGCAATGTCACGTCTACCATCGCGGAATCCATTGCTTTTACACGCGTCCCGGCGAAGCAAATTACGCGCGATCTCACGGAGGTGCCCGTTTTACGCTTCGACGGACGTAATTCTCGGGATTTGCAATGGGGTGAAACTCTCTCTGTCCCACCGATTCTCTGTGCTTTCTCAAACGCGCGCTCGCTCGGCAGTACGCGCAATTATTTCCGCGCTGGAAATACGCGCCGTACGTGTCTCGCTCGTCACATTTCTCGTCACTGTTACGCACGCACCGGTAACTATTACTTCGCGTAAAACGCCTTTGATACCCAGCCGCCGCGCGTTATCTGCGCGACGCACGCTCTCGCATAAACTTTTTTTTAACGCCTATAAATCCTTTCGTTGTCGTCTCATTTGACAAACGCAGAGATTTGAAATAAAAATGTCCGATTTCAGGTTGAAAACCAGGAAATCCTTTTTCCGTATCTTTTTTGATAAGATAATTCCTCACAAAATATCGTTTTTTTTTTGTTTCGCAAAGTAGTAGAAGAATTCTTTTCTTTCGTCGAGATTCTCTCGACAAGAGGAAGAAATTTGACCTGACGTGGAATGTGGCGTGAGACATTTTCGGTTTTGTCTCGCGCAAGTTTAGAAGCTGGCGCAAAACGCGTCGGTGCCAACGTCTCTCATTAAAGTACGAGCTCTCGATGACATCGCGCGTTATTGCCAGGTTAAATCGTACGTCATTTACGGGCGCGTGCACGCGTCGTGATTAGGGTGCGCCCGTTCTCTACGTGCGTGTGGCACGTCGTTTCTTGTCTCGAGAGCGCGCGCGCGCACGCGCGCAGAGAATGATATTACGGTGCGGCGAGCGACTGCGTCTCTTGCACGGCTCGTCTCTCCTCATCAAAGACCGACGTTGTGTGTCGACGCGTCGAGGATATTCGCGCGCAACTCACCGTATAAACAAAATTTACCCATGGACAACGCACGTGCGTTTGTCATATTTCAAAAACCCACCGCCTCGCACTCAGTTCCCTCCCCCCCCCCTCTCTCGACCCCCTGCTTCGGTCCCTGCGGCTGCGTCGACGGTAATTTCGGCGCGTATGTGCCACGCCGACTTTAAAGGCCCGTCGTCGTGTAAAAAAAAAAAAAAAAAAANAAAAAAAAATACCTCCGAATTCGCCGCGCGCCACCAGCTCCTCCCACGTCCTCCCATCATCCCCTCCCTTCTCGAAAAAAAAAAAAAAACAGCTGTTAATGTCTGTTCGCCGAGAATATTTCGTTAGCCGCGATGCGAGATCGCGCGGCGAAATGGCGGAGGCATGATGTATATTGCGCACATGTGTCGCAGAGAATGTGAAAACATTGTCGTCACGGTTTTTTCGATGCGATTCGACGCCGCCTCATGTGAAATAACAAAGACGGCTCTTCTCTCTCCAATCGTCTTCGAGTGCATCTCGAGTTGTCTTGAAAAACTTGTCTGTCGTCGCACAAGTTTTTCCTCTCAAACGCAAAAATCTAATTCTCGATATTATGCAGACATTTAGAAATTAGTTGTTTTTTTTTTTTTTTTAAATTTAACAAATACAATTAATTCATCCAAAATTCTATCGTCTATTATCTCAGCTGGTTTATCGCACAAAATGATCCTGTAGTTTTTATTACCAAATTGTTTACCCAATTGTGTTTTAATCATATCAGCTGCTCTTATCTAAGAATAAAGACCGAGATCGATTGAAACAGATACAACTTCTTGGTTGAGATAACGTCCTTATCGCGCGATACTAATGTCGTTATACACTCTAGGGCGATGTCGGAGCGGTGTACTTTCCGCGACGTGATTTCTCTCTCGGAATTTCGGAGGACTACGTTGTAATCGGAGACGACGTCCCGTCTCCGGCACCGAGAGAAGTCGTTCTGGCGTCTCGTCACTCGGCCGTCTGCTTTCAACACGACTCCCGTCTCTCATTCGACGCCAGACGTCGCCTCCCGCACTCTCGGCCAATATGACGACCCTCTACGCCCGCGAAGTCATCCGAACATGAAAACCGATCGTGACAGTCGATCCTAACTGTTCCACGTTGCCTTTCCTACGGAGGAGAGACAGACGCGCACAGCTGCTTAAATTGGTCGCGATGAACGACATTACAATCTCTCCGGTTTTGTAATTTAATGAAAACCTGCCGAACACTTGAAAGATAGACGGCGACAAACAAGTTTTTTTTTTTTTATTATTCAGTGATTTTCGGCGCACATTTTTAGAGAAAAAAATTGAAAGGTTTTAGCGAGCTTCTTAAGAGAAATAAAAATAATGTAACATAGCGTGCACTTGCGAAACGTATGTCTATTTAGAAAATTGTCTACATCGCCACCCCCACAACTGGGGAGCACTAACTGGTGAAGTCGATGGCATTAGCAGACAGTCCGAAACTCGAGTCCGAAACGTATCATCAGCCGTCCCATTTTAATAACACGATTTTAGAGAGACTTGCCCGCCCCCCGTTGGACGTTGTCATTACGCAGCCGTACGGGGGTCATTTCGTTCGAAATAATTAGCGGTCCCGGTAGTTGTCTCAGCGCGGGAGGGTCTCGGAGCATAACCGTAATGGCAGGGTGCTCTCGTCCTCGATAATTTCGGGGAACGGGAGGACGCGCGCGGAGGAAACGGCAAAGAGAGGGAACATAAGAGATGGGAGAGAATTAGGCATAGAGAAGCGACCCTACGGAGACGAAGACGCGCCTCTCATGGCCTTAACCCCCGGTAACGAGCCGAGGCGCCAGATAAGTAGAGGGCACCCCGCGCCGGCATTTGGGAAATAAAATCGGGAGATTGCGGTCGCAGAAGAGCGGGCCCCGCCGTCTTCCCCCTTTCCGGCAGTTCTTAATGCCACCTAAAGCGGGCTGATTTATCAAAGGCAGTGCCATTACCGTATCCGGAATAGCCGCTGTTCGGACGGACTTGAGATACGTCCGATTATGGACGGGTGTTCCATAAATCGAAGCACCGAGGGGATAACACTACGAGGCGAACGCTGGCTTTGCCTCTTCTCGGCTTCCCCCGGTGAAACGGAACGTTGCATGTTTTGCCCGACTTTATGGTCCCGGAGTTATGCTAACGGCGGCGGTATTACGCGCACAAGCCGCGATGACGTTTTATTATTAAGCGAGAGGAGCCTTCGAGGAATCTCTTGGTTCTCATGAAGATGTGTGAACTGACGTTTCATGAACTCTCCGGTTCGCGTCGAGCGAAAATATGAATATACTCTTCGTCCGGAAGTTCTTTTTACTGTTTTTATCGGGCTTTGAATGTGTTTCTCTCTCTTTCTCTCTCCTTCTTTCTCTCTCTCTCTCTCTCTCTCTCTCTCTCTCTCTCCAATCTCTTAATCTAGGTTACTCATTTCTTAGTAGAATACACACATTTCACACACGTAACTTTAACAGGCGGGTGCTTCTTATCGCTTCAAATAAATCATTCCCCTCCACATCACGGGTTTTCGCTCACATCACGGATGCGATGGTGCGATTGGCGAGCGGATCACGACGATCCGCGGTTCGAATAAATCAGTATATATCCGCGTGACGGTTACAAATAAATGTCGGCAAATTTGTACAAGATACAGAATCGTGGTTTGCGCAAGGGATTTTGAATTGCCGATGTTATTTCGGCGGTTCGACAACTGTCCCCTAGCCTGATGCCGTCCGGTTGACGGTAACCGCGGAATGTCGGCATCGTCGTTGGGGCCCCCAGTTCTCTCCCAGAGAGAGTCAGTCGCATTCTAGACCTGGAAAAAAAATCCGCGCGCACGGGGATCTGGTCGCGGGCATAAAAATGCAGGTCGTGCGCGCTTGCGCGTTGCCAGCCCGGCCCGACATCGGTGTTTTATGGCCGACAGCTTTGTGTGTTCCGCAGTAGGCATTATTTTTCCTTCTAAACTCCGTTATACCGGGAACAATGGAGAGATTAAAACGTAAAATATGATCTCTCGAGTATAGCCGACGGGTCCGGGCGGCGAAGGGAAACGATACGGGTGTACTAGTGCCTACGTTAAATTTTGGCTTATACCTGCGGGTTACCTTCTCGGGGTCATCGTTTTCTCATCACACGCGTGTCGGCATCGAGAATCGATTCACTGATTCGGGTGAATAGATATTTTGTGAGATCTCTCCGCTTGAAAGAACATTTTACGGCTATTTAGTTTTCAAATATTTATTATCTCGAGACATATTTTTTCTGTTTTTTATTTAAAATATTATTGGAAAAACATCTATTGTACTTTTCGTTGATTAATTTTTTACGAGCGCACAAAGTAATAAAAAATACGGCCGCAATAAACGCAACGCAAATTGCTTTGTAAAATCGCTATTGTCACTTTTTTTTTTTCACACACAATTCTGGTTCTCGTCGTTTATTCAAGACGTTGACCTTACAAAGTATCGACCTTCTTGCGTAGATAATTTCTTCCATCGTCTCTTTCCATGTCACTGGCAAAAAGCGCTATTCTGATAGACATTGACATTTAGCTCGGCGCTCGGTTTTTGCTCGGGATTAACATCCCGTCTGTGTCGCGTGAATATTAAGCAAGTCGTTTAATCAGTAAGCCGTTATTATTGATTGACAGCGCGATAAAGCCATTTGGGCCCCGTGTGTATGCTCGGCAAACCGGGATTCGCAGACGATTGACAAACTGTCGCCTCGTCCATCGTCTAAATTAAGTGATAATCCGAGTCAGTCGAATGCATCATATTTATTATCCAAAGCTGTTTACACATGTCCGCGGTAATTTCGATCGCCGCTTCTATGTTCGCTCGCGAGTTCTCCAACCCCCGCCAAAAGTAATTCGTGCCGAATCGATTTTATATCGCGTTCCGTATCGATTTAGATGAGCCATCTTATACGCGTTTGCGTCTCACATACATCTATCTACGCCAGACTAATGCGGAAAAATTTACAATACTTTGTTCACTTTTTACGTAATATTAAATTCTCTTGATTTATATGTTTATATGCAATATATTCCTGTATCAGATATAAATTATTCCTATTATTATATAGTTTAGCAATTAGATAATTTTCTGTGAGTATAATTGTTATTTAACTTGTATCTAAATATATCTAAATAAAAAAAACATACATTTGGAAAAAGAATATCAAATATTATACAACACAATTCGTTTATTGTCTCGCGTCTTCTCCTCCGCGATACATCGCACGTCTTTCGAATCTCGCGAAAGGCGTTCGACATCGCGAGACTGTGCGCGCCGGACCACGGTGGTGCTCTTGTATTTGTCGAATACGAAGTCACGTACCGAATACATTATCAGACGGGGGAAGGGGAGGGAAGAGAGAGGTATATACGGTCGGTCTATGCATGCGAAGGTTGAAAAGCAGCTCGAGACCGGCGACGCTTACGAGCGAGAGAGAGAGAGAGGGCGGACGGACGGACGGACGGACGGGCGGGCGGGTAACTATATTGATTGTGTAGCCGGCTGACAGCGACAGTGACATATGTCACCGAAGCTTCTCGTTATCGCTGATTTAAACATGAGGCAACGAGGCCCTTGCCGAGTTTGCCCGGTGTGCTGCGCCGGCAGCTCCGTATTTCTGCTCGCGTCTCCGCGTCCCCTGTTATTATTATTGCCGAGCGTGCAACTTTTCTCTTTTTCTCTGTCTTTTTTCCTTTTTTTTTTTTTTTTGTTTTTTTTTACCATCCGCCACTTCCTCTTTCCCGTTCGATCCATCGAACTTGCGCGGCCTGTCGGAAGTCGAGTAACGTGACCTCTTTGATCATCGACGCAGCGAAACGGGTTGTCAGAAATAATTATGAGTCCCGTGCCACGTCGTAGATGCGTGACACGCACTACTATTGCGCGCTCCTTTTTTCGTGACGTTCGTGACGGATCCGCTCGATTTCAGGTATCTCGTGAGAAGATCCCCGGATTTGTGATATTACAGGATATATATCTTCCAACAAAGGATTCGCGGAATCGAATGTAATCGCGAGAAGGTATAACAAGGTATATTATACCTTCTGTGCCCGACACACACGTTAGCATTTGACACGTGACGCAATAATGTGACGCAAATGACTGCGCGCGAAACACGCGCCAACGCGTGTTTCAACGCGCGGAGAGGGACGATAAATCTTCATCGAGAAAAAACCACGCAGATTCGAGTATAAAGCCCCCGGCGCGTTGCTCCGACAACGCGCGTTGGTTCACTTTTCACGCGAAACTTGATACAAAATAGGTTGTATCCGTCCTCGACGATACGTATATAACCCCCGCGCAACCCCCTTGTCATTCCATAAGCGCGAAGCGCGCGGTGCTTGGGATGTATAAGAAGTTAGGAGCGTGAAGAGGGACGGAGAGAAGAGAGGGACGACGGAAGAAAGACCGCTATGATTTATTATCCCCCGCAAATTCTGTTTCTCCTCTGTGCACGCCAACTGCGTTCGCGTTCATCCATCTTTTTCCCTTTCACGGCTCACCGAGCAACCTCCCTCTCTCCGCTCCGCTCCCAAGCTCTCTCGCTTCTGCACTCGTCGGATCGTCTCGCCCTTCGCTCGCCCTCTTTGTTCCGCGCCATCTCTCAAAGTGACTGACTGCCTCCTTTATTATCCGCTTGTCAGCATTTTTACACTTTTATCCCGAAGCTCTCCCGGCGTCTATTGTTCCCCGCCACAGCGAATTCGTACGGTCACAATACGGTCTTGAAGGACTTTCGACGTGCGGATCATTGTCGCGGTTGTCGTCGCTTCTGTAGTCACTTTTACGGCCGGTGCGTGTACCGCGATTTAGAAACACCGCGCACCTCGGTATTTTCAGTGCGCCGAATCAAGCGGAAAACGGATCGGCGAATATAACGAGCCTCGTATTTGTACTCTCAGGTAGTTGTGTGAAACGACCGTGTCGCGAAAGAAACACGACGGAGCGCGCTTTTTCGTCCGACTTGCAGATGAAAATAACGAGCACGAGCTACACGTGTGTACATACGTAACGTTCTGCGCGCGTTAATAATTCAGCAAAGTCGTGTGATGCTCTCAGCTTTATTTTTAAAAAATAATTACGTGGTCAACACGCACAATCTTTCACTTTACCTCTCAAGTCGTCGCAAAATTAATTGAAATATGTTCGCACGCAAATTCTTATCGATGGTTTTCTTAGAAAAAAACAAATAAATGTTAAATTTATTTTAATTTAAATAGGTTTATTGTTAATTGATGCAAATTTAACGAACTTGTTTATTCAATTCAGAGAACCTTTTCAATTTATTTGTATTGGCAGGAAACAAGGAATAATATTTTCTTTGATTCAAATAAAAGAATAAATTCGACAGAACGAGATATTTCTAGGTTAGTCAAAAGGCGAATAAGAGCCAATATACAGGATTTTGGTGTATGTTCTTGAAATTATTTAATTGTTGCAAACGTTTCAACCCGTCGTTGGGGTCTTCTTCAGTGCGCAACTGACAATGAAAAATACAAAATAGGATAAACCAGCTGATGATACAATAAAATTAATAGAAATAAAAACTAAAGAGATATTTCTATTACCATATTTATTTTACGCACTTTATTATATTGAAGGAACGTTTGTTTGAAAAACTTTATGTCAGCACTTACATTCATTTCTCAAGCATACATATTACCGTTGACATATTACTGTTGACACGGTATTTTGATCGTATCGTTTTAACATCTTTTTTGGTGCGTCATTAACATCAGTGTAGAGCAAAACTATTTGTAATAAAAGAATACCTAGACGCTCTGCACCTTTTCTTGCGATACTTTATTGCGGTCCTCAGTTTTTTTTTTTCAACTCTATTCATTTTTTCTCCTTTATTCTCAAACATCCATTTATAACTACCGTTTGCGGAAAAAAAGCGAGTTTTGTTTTTTTTTATTTGTAGCTTGTTCAGATCTTATTTATTCTTATTCTTCGCTTCGATGTCAAAAAAAAAGTGTATCTAAGTTGTTAGAGTTTCTTTTTTTCTCTTTCAAAAATTATTTTTATCGTTTCAGAAACAAAGAGAAAGTCGTCAACTGCAAATCTTCGAAGCAAGTCGCGAGGAAGCGGCCTGAGATGAAAGAGAACTATATTAGCCGTAAACTCATCCGTCAATGTCAAAACGTCAAAGAGTCGCCTTCGGGATATTAGCGGCACCGTAACATCATCAGACAATTTACGCGGAAGCTGAACTGCCGGCTACTTTTGTTTCTCCTGGTAAATTCAAGTAAAAGGATACGATATTGACATTGAGTGTGACGGTAATATGAAATTTCGCAATTAATTAATTTTTGGATTATAAAAAAAGTAGAAAATTGTTTCTACGTGAAACAAAAAACATGAGATCTTCACAGCTCATTGTTTTTCAAGTGTTAATGAATTGATATAAGTTTTTTTATATTCATTATTTACATTATTATTTGATTATATTATTTATATTATTATTTTTGATTTTATATATACAATATGTGTATTCGTACGAAAAGTTTTGGGAAGATAAAAGCTGACATTTTCCAGCGACGTGACGCCGCTAATATCACACATCGTACACACAATTGCAGCGAAAATTATTTCTCTCAAAGAGAACAAAAGTAACGTCAACGCCACGCTGTCCGCGGATTTCTATTCATAGCTTATGTTATAATAGGTATAATGATACCGAGAACGTTATAATGAATTCCGGTGTAAATTACAGTCGACATACCTATATGCATTTCTCAGATACTGTTCGGTTGCATTCCTGCGCGAAGTGCTCCCCGGGGTAATTATTGTTTACCGCGAGTATGCGGTCTACGTAGCGGGGCGTGTGGATATCGTCATAATTCGTCGTAATTACCTTGTAATATAGTTACTTCATCGATCGCTTTATCTTGCTTCAAGCCGTACTTAGCGGAATGGCCATAATCGCCTAACCGCGGAGCGTTTGAGTTCCAACGAGATCTGATAGCCGGGGCCTCTTTAATGGCTCGTATTGGCCGTCAGGCGGATGCGCGGCGCGATGCGTGCCCGGCGAGCGCGTAAACCGCGTTATACGCGCGTGAGCGAGCCGTCGGATTTCGCCAAATATGTATTTTGTGCGTTTTCACTCCGCATAAATATACGCGTCCTCTCGTTTCGCGCGCGCGCGCGCAAATACATTACGATACACGGCTCGTCGAAATGAATATCGCAAAGAGTCGTTCACGTTGATGAGTTGATGACGCGATCACCGAATGAATGAAGCGATAAGCTATATCGTTATCTCGTAACCCACATGCATTCGACAAATATATATATATATATATATATCAGGACTCGCTCGTGTTAAACTGAGAAATAGAATTCTATTTGCTTTGATGAACAAAATTTGTCGTCGAGTCAAATGTATTTTTTTTTTTTTTGACACATGTCCGATAACATCAGCTGATATCTACCACGAGTATCACACTCGGGCTGGGGCAAAGATCAGTACACACTTAGCATTTCGACATCGACTGATCCGAGGCATTGACTGATCGGAGGTGCGCTCGGTATTCGCGACGCGAATATATAGAGAGTGGCACGCAAACACGACGGAGGAGATCGGTAGCCGCGAGGCGTTAAGTACCGGATGACTCAGTGCGCACCGTGGTCGGGGCGCGATAATTAAAACGCTTTTACAAAACTGTAGGCAAACAGCGCTTAAGTGGCTGTCATTCGTTACCCCGTGGGGCCGCGGCAAGTCGGTAAGTCGCTGAGCGAGCAATCAATCACTCGACCCGCGCTCCTCCACCCCTCCCCGCCGGCCCATTACATTTCTATTTTGAAAGCTGCTTATTAAGCGGGGCCGGCTGGAGAGACAGACAGGTTTCACGGTATAAAATATCGGGTTGCCGTGGTGGCAGGAACGACGGTTTCGTGTCGTGGCAGCTATGGTAGCTCAGCTGGGGAAGAAGGACAGGCAGGGGAGACGACCGAGAGTCATGAGCGAGAGAGAGAGAGAGAAAGAGAAAGAGAACGAGAGGAACGGAGAGTGACGGAGAAAAGGCCTAGGGTGGGAGAGGAGAGGGGAAGCTCTTGTCGGTCGGACGAGCGCGGGGAGGGAGGATGGACGGCTGTAAAAGCGGTGAAATATCAAAGCCGGGATGGGAGCTGTCATCGTCGGGCCAACATCATGGGTGGCGTGTTGAATTAGAATGCCTTCCCACACTCCACGCAGCACCGAACCCCACCGCAATTCTCCCACCATAATGCCATCTCTTCCCTTCCCTACTTTCCTTGCGTCGAGCAAGGTGGTAGGGATGATAGGAGAGGACAGGTTATACACCCCGGGTTGTAGAGAACGGAGGGTGAGGAGAGAGCAATCGGTCTTTGTGTTGCGCCGCCAGACGGCGCGAAAGGCGTTTCAGTTGCAGCGCAGAGCGACTCTTGTGCGAGCCGCTGCTTCACTGCTTTCTTGGATTTCGTGGGATACACGTCGTTCCCCGGTTACGTGTCGTTACGTGTCGCGCGAGACGGTGATCGATTCCCGACGGAGACGCAACCTCGAGACCTACTGCGACCGCGGATCTCTCGGTGGTCCTGCTGGTCAAGTACGACTCAGTTTCGCGATTTTTTTGTTGGTGCAAATATCTCTTGTTGGTTCAAGTGCACAGTGAAATTTACTAGTGGAAAACCCAAATGGTTGTGCTCGAAGAAGGCAGTATGCTGACTACTACTGGACACAATCAGTATTTACAACCGGATTATCTTTCTCCGCTCCCAACTACGGTTAGTATTATATGTTATTTTTTAGATTCACTTTACTTCACATGAGTGTATTATTTTTTTTTTTTCAATATTGATATTGTCCAAAAATAACAAGCACCAAATTTTACATTGAAATTTGAGAAAAATGCGTGTAAAACACTACACATTAACGAATAATAGTTGTAATATTTTTTCTTTTTTCGTAAATTTCGAAGAAACATCCATCGACGTGATCCGTCGGAACCGGAGCGCGCAAAGTCTGTCGCGCTAGTCGATATACTCTTTTGCCTTTTACTCAATTCACTTAATTTTCTACATATATTTGCAATAGAAAACTATTACTACTAACTTTCTTCACACAAAGTTTTTTTTTTATAACGTCGTTTTCTTTTCGCGTTGCAGTTGGATGCGAAGAAGAGTCCGTTGGCGTTGCTGGCGCAAACATGCAGTCAAATCGGGGCTGATTCGCCCACGAAACCTTTGATCTCGCCTCTGGACAAAAGTTCAAAGAGCATGAACCTCGCCACAAACGCCAAATCGCCGCCGGCTGCGAAACTTGAGCGCAGCACGCGCGGCAGTCCGACGGACAGCAGACCGCTGGCGTTTAAACCGTACGAGACCAATGTTGTGACAAAGAAGACCTCGGATGAGGGTAGACCCGCGTCTAAAGCTAGTGTGCACAGTGTCAGTGGTCAGGATAGTGTTAGTGCTAGTGAAAACGCGCACTCCGACAAAAAATCGTCCGGCAATCGCACGCCTGTGAGTCGCAAGTCGGCGTCACCGAGCGGCCAAGCGACGGCAACATGCACAAGCACGCCGTCGGGCGACCGGAAGACACCAGCTGATCGCGAGAAAACCGACGGATCGCCAAAGAATTCTAGTAGTAGTAGCAGTAGCAGCAGCAGCAGCAGCAGCAGTAGCAGCAATAACAACAATGGCACCAGTCCGATCATTAGATCCGGAATGGAGATCCTTTCGGGCGCGCACACAAAAGACGCGAACCTGGCTTACAAACCAGGTCTTCCAGGATTCTCCGGTAATCCGCTGTGTTGTCCACCGGGCCTGGCCGAGAATCCGGCATTCAGGCCGCCTTTTGCAGGAGCGTCGCCATTCTCGCATCATCACGCCGCCGCGGCAGCGCTTCTCGGTTATCCGTCGGCCAGTCCGACCGGTGGCAATCCGTACTTGAGTTACGCCCGCGTCAAGACTCCGGCCGGCGGTGAGGCCCTTGTGCCCGTCTGCAAGGATCCGTATTGCACCGGTTGCCAATACAACATGCACAGCGCCCAGATAATGATGGGCGCCGGCAGTTGTCCGAGCGGTTGCACTCAGTGTGATCATCAGAAGTACGGACTGGCTATGGCGCTTTCGTCTTTGGGTCCGATGCCGCCGCCGTCGCTATCTTATCCGTCCACGCTGGCGGCCGGCGGCCGGCCATACGTCTGCAGCTGGATCGCCGGCGAATCGTATTGCGGCAAGCGGTTTGCCACGTCAGAGGAACTGCTGCAGCATCTACGCAGCCACACCAGCCTGACCGGTGGCGATCATGCGGCTTCTGCGGCGGCGCTCCTCGGCAATCCGCATCCACATCCGCTCTTGTCACCATCTACGACACTCCATCGGGCCGGCAGTGGTTCTTATCCGGCGCCGTCGCTCAGTCCTCTCAGCGCTCGATATCATCCGTACGGTAAACCGCCGACGGGCCCGCTCCCGGCCTCGCTAGCGGCCTCACCGTACAGCGCCTTCAACGCGCTCGGACCGTACTACTCACCGTACGCGGTTTACGGACAGCGAATCGGCGCCGCCGTGCATCCCTAAGATGGACATCATCGAAGATAATGCGGCGACGGAAGTTTTTGAAGGAACTCTTCTTTTTTTTTTTTTTTTTTTTTTTTTTCTTATATACTTCTCTGTCTCTTTTACCCTTCTCCCTTTTCTCAGTGTGCAGGTGAAGAATGTGCAAAACATACGCGAACGAATTTTGACCGTCTAAAGAGACTGTTGTGTAAATAGCCACCGCTGTGTACAATATATACAGAATTTATTTAAAAAGGATTCTATATATATATGTATATATACATATGAATATATATATGTGTAAATTTTGAAGATTATGAATTAAAGTTTATGAATCAACTCGACACAGTGTAATGTTGCATCGCGAGTCTCCATTCTCTTGCGAGAACTTCTGATATGACACGAGTAATACGCATCTCTCCGTTTCAAAAAAGAAAAAAAAAATCCGGTTGTAGTGAGGGACTACACACGCCAGCCGTAAGTTAATATTGTCACAACCGCCGGAGTCACACGCAAAACAAACAAACAAACAAACAAAAAACCAGGCAGGAATTTCCGTCTCGCGCTTTCAAACGCGTGCCATTGACGCCGTTTGAGCTTTTCCGACGCGCTTTGCGCGCAACAAGGTAGTCCTCGCTATGTATCATCATCCCCTCGCGCTACAGGCGACATTAATCGGTTATTTCGGTGATATATAAATAAAAGATTGTAAAGCGCGTATTACAAACTGTTATGTTTTTCGACGCTCCGCAACGCGCGAGAGCCTTTCGTGCTGTATAAAATGCGTTCGATATAAAATAGCGCGGCAAAGTGCTAGTGAAGACACGGCCGCGCGTGTTCTATATGTCCATGATGTAACTGTGATATTACGCTATTTTTTCGCGAAAAACGATCGATGAGAAAAGGAAATATTAATAAAACTTTAGAGATGTATACACGAATGATGTGTCGTCGGGAGAGGTAAACTATATAAGAGATTGTAATTTATTCAAGTTGTGCAGAGCAAATACGCGAATAAACGGTTTTTAATCGTAACGAAAATTTAAAATCCCATTAAGAGAATGTGTTTTTAATATTTCTTCTTTTTCTTTAAATTCGATAAATACGTCGTGAAACATTTTTCAAATATTCGATTCAGGATAATATTACCTGAAAGCGTATCGGATCACATTGTCCATCGTCACGTTGTCACCACATTGTCGGATAGAAAAATCTTAATAGAAAGCACAAGATGTACGCGATACGCATTATCTGCATTGTAAATATCTCTTGTAAATATCGTTGAGTTTCCATACCGCTTTAATAAAAACAAATGTTTATAGAATCCACATCTAATCCTTGTGTGGTCTCATCATTTCGCCATTCGTTTCGTCGCATCCCAAATCTTTCTTCCCGACGTCCGTTCGATTATTTGTTCTTTTATTTTTTTTTATTTTTTATTTTTTATTTTTTTTTTTGCGCAACTTCGCACGCGGATCCGAGGTTTTTTTTCTGTACGTGTTTTTTTTTTTTTTTTTTTTACGCTCGAGATACGTGTATCACCGTCCGTGTTGACAGAGCGCACGAAATGGTGTTTGACATTTAATTCTGATTTGCGCTCACATATCGCGCTCTTTTCATTTACACGTGTCGGAAAAATCTGTGTGCCTGATTTCGCTGACCCATTACGACGTGTGCTCGTCAATCATACGTGACGGATAATTTATCAAACGCACTTCACAATCTGTCATCCGCAATGAGGCGTATTTCTTACGTGTTTAAATCTGTTATTATCGGAACCTCGCGTGTTGTAGAGAGAGATAGAGAAAGATAATTATTTACGACGAATCACGCGCACAGTCACGGTATTTTCGAGTTATCGACTGTAAAAATAAATCAAATCTTGCGTTACCTCGTTAGATAAGTTTTTACGATTCTGATTATTTTGTATTTGTTACTCCCGCATGTTTTTCTTCTTTATATTGCGCGAAATTTTTTAAGTAACTCCGATATTTCGAGTACGAATCGTTATCAACCGCTGCCGATCGAAGCTCAGTAAGCATCAAATCACTGATTATCGATTATTATCGCCGTGTTTCATCTTTTGGAAGTTCTTTTGTTTTCGAAACGCGTTAATTTCCTTCCCTTGTACAAACATCGTTTTTTTCGATTGCGATCGTTTCTTGTTATACTTTGTTTTTCTCTCTTATTTAAACAAACACACACAGACGTAACTGCAACCCTCATATATTTTTTACTCGTTACAAACCCGTGAACCGCGCTATCAGCGAAGCGTCTAGTCAAAGTCAGATCTAGTGGCAAAATCCTTAAATTGGCGATCCTCCGGTTACCAACGTCGTCAGGATGCGGAGCGGCACGTCCGTGTGCGCACACGAACGGCGGCGAGTCTCTCTATCCCTGGGGCGCCCCCAGAAGAGTAAATTTATTTCTTTCATTACGGACGGAGCGGGTCGTGAGCTCTCGGATATCAGCGCTGCAAGGCGGGGCGCATAAATCTGCAGCCTAGTGTCGGAGGAAGGAGCGGAAACAGCGGAGAAAGATAGAGCGAGACGGAGAGAGGGTGTGGGTGAACCCGTGGGTTCTTCGGTGAGCCGACGGGGTCTTTCTTCTCTCTCGCACTCGTACAAGTGGAGAAAAAGAGAGAGAGAGAGAGAAAGAACGAACGAGTCGTGGAGAAGGTCTGCTTCATCCCTCCGTCGTTTCCATCGCACGGGTGCCACGACAGGCGGTGGCAGGCTCAGCTGGCTCAGCAAAGTGAAATATTCGGTGATTTTAACCGTCGGGATGAATGGTCCCGCCCGTATTTCGCCTTTCACGCCGCCCTCCGTCGATCGGAATCCGTGTTATTTCGGGGCGATTATGCGTGTCGCTGAATCTCAATTAGTAACTTGTCAGATAGTAACCCGAGGTCCTTACGTACTTACGGAGGTCGCGCGTCTCGACGGTCGCGCTTTACGGTAGGTAGGTAACGTCAGGTAATGAGGAAAACGCGAGTGTGCTCCTTCATTTACCTCACTTTGTGTAAACGTCAGGTACTTGTTGATACGGTTGAGTAATTATATGTCGTTGCAACTAAAGTTTAAATGATGCAGATTCGTTTCAGGTAAACCGTCGCAAAAAAAACTCTTTTTTTACCAGCGCTACTTCTTCGGATTTGTATTTTTGTAATTTTGCACATCTCTCGTTGTGTATCTCGTTACGATTTCTGAAAACGCATGATTGAGTGCGCCGCCGTAAAACGCGACCTAAAAATTCATAATTAATTAACGATCGGTAAAACGTGGTTTGATTTATTTCGCGCGTCAAAAAAACTTCCGATTTTACACCACGTTGCTTCAGAAGTTCGCATGTTTTTTTATGTGTTTACCGCGCGGTTCTTTTTTCAACGCGCCGCGCATGTGCGAGCGATCGTGCAACACGTTAAAAATTATATTATATCTTATGAAAACAAAAAGAGGAGACGATAAACGTTTTGATATGTTGACGAAAATGCAATAAACTGTTTTTTACTGTTTTAATTTGCTATCGAGATAAACAAGTTTTGCAAATCGCTGCGTTTTTTTGAAAAGAAAAAAAAAACATTTAATTCTTAAACATCAACATCGATACGTTGAAACTGAATCGTCACGAACTCAGTAGTCTACGTATTGTTTTTTTTTCTTTCACAAGGACATCGTCTGTCGTATTTTCACATCACTGTCCGACAAAGTCTGACCGGGTGTTATCTCGTCAGTTAAAACAAATATCATGTATGTTGCATTGCAAAATATTTTGCTGTCGCGAAAGTTGAAATAACAAGCGCGATTAAAGACACAAGCGAGTGACGTATCGTCTGTAATTAACGGAGCTGTATTAGAATACGTTCTCTCGTCGTGTCTCATAATTAATTACCTGTAAAACAATAGGAGTGTATCAATTCCAAAGATAAAGTTTGCGCCGACAAAATTAAAGGAAAATATACGTGTATGTATGTCGCGCTGTTTTTTTTTTTTTTTTTTTTTAATGAAACTCGATTCTCTTTTGACGCGCGTGCATATATATTTCACATCTTTAATCACAACATGTCATTACATTTCCAACATTCGTCATTCACGTCGATTTATTTTTCCGCGAACGCGCGTTTTCTGCGATCAATTAAGTAAACATCACTTACAACTTTTTATGCAAAAACAAAACAAAAAAAAAACAAAAAAAAACCAAACGCGCTTCGTGACGTTTTATTTAAGACACGTGTCTCGCGCGCTCGACACTTGAAGGATAGGCGAGGAGAAAAAGAACGAAAAAAAAAAGAGAAAACTACATTTTATATTTGGAATAACTGAAACCCGTGCGCGGGTCGCGTTTCGCGCCCCTATATTAATTAAAACCTTCAAAGCCAAACGCAGCGCGTTGACGTTAACGTGATTTAACGCGAACCCGCGAGATTACATTACGAACAAACATGTCAATCAACCGTTCAGACATTTTGTGGAAAATCAACGGGCCGGGCGCGTTTGGCAGCGTGCGCGGCGTGTCTTTTCTGCGACGGACATGTGTCACGATCAGAACGGTGGAGTTGTACGTCTCGCCGTGGCGAGATCTCAAGCTGTCTCCTTCGAAGAGGACCCTATCGAGTCAAGATGGGAAATTAGGGCATTCACAAACCCGGGCGACGTGGATTTCGAGCTCAATGGCGGATATCGATATATAACAACTTAATCTTATCGAGCGCGCGCTCTTTAGATTTACTTGTGTTATAAAAATAGATTTTCTTCACTTCACACGCGCGTCTACTCGCGTATTTGTTTTTTGTGTGTGTGTGTGCGTTTTTGTCTCTCCGATATTCTATTTTATCTTTCCGAGAAGAAACACAAATACTCTCATCGATAACATAATATTCCAAAGACAAATACTTTTCTTTGTCTTGTCTATTTGAACGATCTGAGATCGGCTGTTTGCACGGAAATCACTCCTTTTTTTTTTTTTTTTTTCTGATTTAGAGCGGCGGCCACTCGTTTTGATTTATGAATCGTGTTTTTGTTGATATAAAACGTTAGTCATCATTAACGTCTATTCATAGATTTTGTCGCGTATCACCGAGCATCTCTCGTGACTTTTTTGTGAGACGTATTTATTTAAACTGTCACTCCGAATGAGAGAATGATGGACGTAGATTTTTTTTGAATGGCACCGAATAATATAAATGCCACATTGAAATGAAGATCAACAGATAATACGATTTTTTTTTTTTTTTGAATTGAAGTCCGAGAGAGATCGGACGCTTCTGAATCTTATATCGCGCTTGTTCAACAGATCGTTTTCGGATTTCGGGTTATGTCGGGACTCATTGACGTTGGTTTTACATTCAAAATATCTCAGCAACATCGCGTATCCAGACTCTGTCGATAGCAAGCCGTAAATAAAAGCAGCAGACGATTCGCTATACATTATTCACGATTTCCGTTATTTCCGGTTGCTCTTTTTTTCTTTGCTGTGTGCGGGTGTGTGCATGTGTGTTCTGGGCACACCGGAATTTCCAATTAAGTCATTTCTTGTTTCCACTGAAAAATGCTTCGTGTCTATGAAAGCGGAGGCAATACCCGCCTCTCTTTATTATCGCGATCCGACCGCGTAACGCCACAATAATATGTTTTATATCACGCGCGCCGACGTGAAAACTGTTGTTCGGGCAAACACACACACATACACACACACACAGAGTACGTTTGATTATTTCGAGAAATCGCTCACGCGTTGCTTGTTTTCGGCAGTCGAGAGATATTTACGACTGTATATGTTCCTACTCTTTCTCTCTTTACAAGAAAGATTCCGAGTAAGGTTTCATCACCGATATGATATTTATTCGCCGCCTCGCTTTAAAGCGCCCGACGTGCGCGCGTTGCCGTATATACCTGCGTGAGATTTCTTTGTAAGCGAGGAGAGAAGGAAGGCCGGTGTGTGGCTGGCGCGCGATTAGTGCGTCCCTGAGCGACGTCTATCAGGCGTGTTCTGGCCAGTCTTACGAGTCAGCGCGGACAATTTAGCACATCAATAACAGGCCGCAGATAAAAGCAGCCCATACATCGTGGTTGACGTATCGTTTGTAATAAAACACAAAGGGGGTCTAGCCGCCAGCGGCATCTGTGTACCGCGCTGCGCAGTCGTTCGTTCATTCTTGCTGTTATTAACAGGCCGTACATCGTGGATGTTTTCTACCTACCGTCTCCCGCCGAGTCATACATCACCGCTGAATGCGCGACAGCAAAGAGCAACTATAATTCATCTATAAGCTACAGCCGATCCCTCCCGGCAGAAATATGGCGGAAGATGAAAGCGATAGGTCAAACGTTGCTGACGGCGTTTACGTCACGCGCGTAAAAATTCAGTTTCTACGAATCTCCGAGTTTCGCTCCTAAAAAATTAGTTTCGATTTTTGACATCGCCGAGACCGAGCGTAAGTTTATCATTATTAGTTGTCAATATTGGTATTTTTTTTTTTTTTTTTTTTTTTTTGGTTTTTAGCATAAAGCTCTCTACTAATTTCACACGTGTGACGGAGCGTTCAATATAAATGACATAATGTGTGTTCCTGTGACAAGTAATCTAATTTATAACGCATCGTCTCTCTCTCTCTCTCTCTCTCTCTCTATATATATATATATATATATATATATATATATATATATATCTTTCCCCCTCCGATATTTCCATTTGTATCAAGCGTGAACGCGAAGCTACCGTGCGTTCTGTTTACGTACGTGAAAGCGTTTAATTTCGACGGCGCGATCAAACCAGAATGATGCCTTTCAGGAGATCGTGTCGCGTGGCGAATCAATTGGCGAACACTCACTCTTTCTTTTTTTTTTTTTTTTGCTCCGATATAAATTGTCCCGTTGATGCGAGAAATCGAAGCGGATGCGTAACGTATACGAAGGGATCAAGTACGAGGGATCGATCAGGGCGGCGAGAACGCGCTATATAGAAGACATATTTCGATACACGCGTGTACATACACACACAAATACACACATACACACAGTAGGATAGCAAGAAATTGCACTCCATACGTGCAATGATTCGAGTAAAATATCGCTGAGATCGTTTTTTTTCTCTCCGTCGTTGTGTCTTGCGCTCTCGGAATAGATATTATCGCAGCGCGTGAAGCAGCTCTCAGACATCCGCCCGGCCATTTTTCTTAGGGTTACCCATTTCGGAGGAAACGTTAGACAGCTACTACGTTATTTCCATCGATCACGTCGAGTCGAGTAGACGGTGTCTCGTGACGAAGAAGTATCGGCGCGAAACCAACGAAAATATTTCTCTCTTTCGACATCAACGAGGCGTTACGAATAGCAGTCTTAGAGATATGTGTTAAAACCTGTTTCATAAAAATGTCATTTTGTAAACGTTATTATCGAGAGTTGTTTAGCTTAAAGGATGAATATTTAATTATCTAATTAACATGTAAATCCAATAAAATTTACATAAAACTTACTTTGTGACAGGGAGTGTTCGGGTCTTGTTTTTTAATGATATTTCTTTTCGCGCGCCACGAGTCGAGAAATGGTTTCAATGTAACGTTTGTAAAATAAACATCGAACGCTTATCGCCTCATTTATATCGATCAGAACTGTCAAAGTGACAGGTTTGGAGCGCACCGCGATCGCTCTCTTCGGTTTTCTTCTGCGGTCAAAAATAAATATGACTGAAAGATAAAGATTGTCTACTAACAAACGGAGAGACAGTCGCGGTTTGGCTGAGAAGCGATTTTTAAGTTGCACTCAAAGAGAAATAATGACACTGCGAAGACACGTCGCAGGAACCAGAAGCGCACGGTTTCCGGAAGCTCGGTTCTGGATGAAAAGAGTTATCATTCTTCTTGAGAGAGAAAGAGAGCGAGAGAGAGAGAGAGAGAGTTTGTTTGTATCACGGGCGCGCAACTGTTGTGACATAAACGGATTCATCCCGAGGATTTTTCCCCTCTCTTTTCCCTCTATAACGGCTGTCAGTCGGCGGCTCGTTTGCCGGGGCCGCCATTCTCGAGAAGAAACTTTAGACGTCTACCGCATTATTTCCATCGATCACGCGGTGTCAAGGCGACAACGTCGTCGCCGACGGCCTCTTGGACATCTCTTCAACGTGAGGCTGATAGAGAGTCTTCCCTTTTCTTGCCGCGACTGTCACACGGGCCAAACAGTTGTGGCGGCGGTGGCCGTCTATGCCTGAAACGCGGAAAATAGTCGGGGGAGAAGCCAGCGAATCTCTGTGGAGAACGCGGGGAAGAGAACGAGGTGGAAAGAGTTCACGGGAGTAAGAGATGCGAGAAGGGAGAGAAAAGGGAAAGAGTGAGAGAGGAAGAGAGAAAGAGAGAGACGTACCGAGAAAGGGAGAAGGTCGACGAAAGAGGAAGAGAGAGAGAGAGAGAGAGAGAGAGAGAGAGAGAGCCGAGCGCGGCGGACCGGATGATGAATTAGCCGAGATGACCTCTCGCGCGAAATCTCTCCGCTAGCTCTCGCGGTAGGCAGCTCCCGTGATGTCGGCCCCGAGATGATGGATCGCTTCGCGTCACGGAGCCATTCATCACCTCCATCTATCAGCCACCCCTTCACCTTGCTTTAGAAAGCGAGCATTCGACGGCTATCTACTCGCTTCGGATAGTGATTAATGTTGATCGGAGCGCACCCTGTTATTCGACCTCACCTCTCTTCCTCTCTCCCTCATCCCCCTTTCCCCGCGCGTCTCCCGTTTATCCTGCTCCTCCCGCGAGCAACGCGCGTTCACGCATTCCTGGACGTTGACTTCGTATCAGACCCCGCGCGTACGTCCATCTTCCGAAATGTCAGTCGACCTGACGAAAATGGTCGAAGGGATCGATCGCGTATGTGTTTATAGCGCGCGCGATACGTTTCTTCGTATTGAACGATACGGCGCAATGCGGTATAGCTTCCTGCGATATGGCGCTGCATATCGTATCGCGTTTGGCGTTTTACCTTTCGCGACGTGTGTATATTGCGATTCGTCGGTGCGCGTTTCCGCGCGCGTCGACGGCTAAAAATTAAACGGCGAGACCGTCGTGTGTACACACGTCCGTGCGATTTTCTTCGTTTACATCGTCTCTTTTTTACCACACATCCATTATTAAATGTATATATAACTTTATTATAAGAAAAAAACAAAACAGGAAATATAACGTAATTTTCGCAAACTCGCGAGAGAAAACTGAAAATTACGACACATCAAGCAGATTATTTTAATTAAAATTGCTCGTCCGTAACGTTCTTCGAATGTTTCTCCCGTTACGCGAAAGTTTGCGCTATCACGTCTCTTCGAACTCCCGTTCTGGCTATTGGCCAACGTGTTTGAGAGATTCCCGTCTTTTCTCCGCGCGCGAAATCGCTCCCGTACTACCTTCGGCGTCTCGCGTTCGTCGATACGCGATTGCCGGAAAATTTCATATAAGAAGAAAGACGCGAGAGTTGGTGAACACACGCGCGCACACGTGGGAATAACTAATTGTGAGGTCACAGACGATGTCAGGAATTTACATAATACGACAACGGCGTAGCGATCAGCTGTATGGCTTGGCTGCCTCTCGCGGGACGAACACGCGGCGAAATGGCTGATAATGTTGTACGGGTCGTACATCGCAGTCTTCTTTAATGGCCGAGCTTTAATCTTTTTTTCTCTCTTCACTCCTTTCCTCTCTCTCTCTCTCTCTTCGTAAAGTCGACTTTCACGTGACCGTTTTCCATGACCGAGCTGACGAATAATCGCGCGTGCTCGCGCCTTAATAACACGTTATTACACTTAAACGCGCGTTTCCAATCGGCATCGGTCGTTTCACAGCTCTGACGATTGCGGAATGTGATGAATGTTGCGGGGTCAGATGTGTGAACTTTCCGCTCGCGCGCCGTGTGTCATCTTTCACGGACCCGCGTTCGCGCGGACAAATTTATTAAAAATTACTTACGCATTTTCAAAACGACACATTCCGTTTTTCGAAAACTTTTTTTAACAAAATTACGTCGCGCCGGCAATTCAAATATAACATTGTCGATTTTAATCGGGCCTCCCGTCGTCCAGCTGCTGCCAATGCCCCATGCTGATAATTGCGTTAAATTATTGGAGCCAACAGGCGTAGGGGCGAGTTTATCTCTCAATTCCGAACGACCACAAAGAAGCCGACGGAGTGTAACAGGAAACCTTATTAATTTTTCGACTACTACACGAACGTAATAAACGTGTTTTTCGCCGAAGATTATATACAGAGATGGTTGTTTTCGTAAAAGCGTTTAACGACCTTAAGTAATTAATCGTCTGCTTTTTAATCTTAATTTTGAAGTGGTACACACCGAGTCTCCCTCCAAATCGGTCAAAGTGATTAATGACGCGTAGAACACCGGGCGCGGTGGCAACCGGTTTACATAGCGCATTTTGCAACACGCAGTAGCGAAACACACTCGGAAGATAAAAGTTGAGATCAATTTGTCGCAAGTGCTTTTTTTTTTTGTTTTTTTTTTGTTTTTTTTGTTTTATCGCGCCGGCGAACAAGTTTTGATCTATGCCTGCGGAAAACTGGTTGCGCGCTCGTGAAGATATAATCAGAATTCCGTAAAATGTCTATCTATACAGATGTGTCCCACATATACGTGACACGTGTAACGTATTCTTGTCGGATGTATATCGTTGTCGCCGTATAAATTGATACGATACCACCCATTACGGCGACACTGTGTTACTCAATTAATCAAAGAAACGCGAATGAACGTTGTCGTAAATAGATTCGTGTAAACCCGCCCCCCCTTCCGCGCTCCTTCTCCCTTCTCACCGTCGCTCCGATCGCGGAGGTTGACGTGTTCTCCGTTTCATATAAGCCACCGTAATTTCCAAGTAAAATGCTAGCGACAAAAGCCGGTATAACGAGGCACTCGAGAGGAGGCGGGAAGTCGCAGACGCCACGTTGGATGGGACATTGATGAGGAAACTTCGGTTGGTTATAGCCCGGGTCGGTGATAAGGAGCGAAGGAGTTCCTAAGTAAGAGGAGGTATAGCGGTGCTTGCCGAGGGGTTAAACCCAAGCTATCTCTTGCCTCGCGTTATCCTGCGAGCCCGTATATATCCGGTGTAGTCGGAGGGTAGATATACCTTTTGGGCAGAGAGGCGGTGCCACACCGGGTCCTTATCGCGCCGTTTTACAATCTAAATGCAAGGAATCAGGAAGGATCAGCAACGCGCGGCGCGCCGTCTTAATGAACCGCGATGTAGTTTGCGCTACTTTCCGCCTGCGACGACGAGCGAGCGGGGACGATCGCTGTACACGCGAAGTTATTAACGTCGATAGTTTTAAATATTCTTCGCAAACAAATTTTTGTCCAAAGTTCGTATATTTTTACGAGAAAGAGAGAGAATTTGTGTGTGTTTATTTGTGTATATTTATTATAATATTTAATGCACATTTTGTCTGGAAATAACAAAGAAGATGTAAAATATTTTTTCAATCAGAGATTTATTAATATTAATGTCCATCCAAAATTCGTATTTTTAAATTAGTTTTTGCGTTAATGCGAATTGTTCTGTGACATCATCAAGAAATATGTACAATGTCTATAAATAATCGCCGATATGTTTTGTGCAAGTTTTTTTTTTTTTTTTACAGTAAAACATCTTTTTTTCGCGATGTGTAATGTAGATTTAATGCACAAACGTGGATTTTGGAAGATAAATAGCTTTGTTTGGACTTTGTGAAAAGGTTATCTTATTTGCGAAAAGGTCTATCCTTTGGCATAAATATTATATATGACGCAAAATATACACGTGATAAAAGAAAAATTGCTATTATAAGTTAATTACACTGTTATTAAGCATTTTGATTTACTGTGTTGCTTAAAGTCGTCAGTAATAAAAATAAGTAATTGCAGCGTCATTCTCTTCCTACGCGTCTGCGCGGAAACAAATTGAAAGCAAAGCGTTCATTTGTTTCCGACGGTAGGCGGGCGTGTTTCATCTTAATCGAGCTACCGATCCCGCGTCATCGTCTCTCGTCCTGTCGTCTCTCCGTCCTCATAATCGAGCTCGCATCGCCGCTGAGCGCCGGTGACACTTATTTCATTAGCGTCAAATAGAATTATACAAGTCCCGTAGTGAAGCGGCACTGCCGCCGTCGCCGAGGTGTGTGCGCGGCTTAAGTGAGCGCCGAGTGTAGCGATTCAATTGTCGCTCAAACGAATTTCTGGCAGGGAAAGCGACGCGGAAGCGCTTTCAAATACGAAAACGATATCCCGCCCCCGCCCCGTGAGAAAGCATCGCTTTGAATCATCGATCAAGCGCTCACGGTATTTGCTCACAGCGTCGAAGTCAGTCAGTTCTAACACGCTTCTAAAGCAAATTGACATTTTCACTCAACCTCTCTCTCGTATTCCATGATCATTTTAAACGTCTCGCGCACGCCGGTAACATTATATCGCGCTTCGTTCGTCCGCGGGATATCAAATGACATATTTTTCACTTTTATCTCAAACGAATGTTATTTCGTCTTGCAAACGATTTCCCCGAAGAAAGTTACGCGGGATTAAAGAGGGATTTATAATCGCGACGCGTCGTTCGATCAGCATGCACGCGATTTCGACGTGTATCAAAAACGTAGAATTTTTGTCAATGCGCGCGAATGAAAAGGATCTTCGCGAGATTCGCGTTGATAAATCTCAAGCAGTTGAAAAGTGAACTTTTTTTTTGTTGCCTATCGATCAAGCCGCGAGCAAGCGCGGACGAGCAAAAATACCGACTTTGAAGCGTTAAAAAAAAAAAAAAAAAAAAAAAAAAAACAAGAAAAAGACATAGTCGTTAATTTTACACTTTAACAGGCGGTTCTCTGGTTTCTGCGGGGCTAAATCACTTCATAAATACCGCCACTGCCAGGTGTAAGCGCGAGATGTATACATGTAGCGTCCATATTAATCCGTAAGGATCGCTGGTTTACGGCCGGCGCGCGGCGGTATATGTGTCTTTCGCTCCGTTTCGTTTTCCACCGCGTCTGCATTACATCACGTGGCTAATTAAGCTCTCATTATTCTCGGTGAATTATGGCAGGCGATTCGCCGTCGACTTTCTCTCGCTATCGTATATACGCGGCGGACACGCGAGGAGCCTCTCGTCCGGCAGATTCGCTCGTTGAATTTCAAATCCAATCGCGATCGTAAATGACTAGGTTTTTCTAATTAACTTTTTTTTTATTCAACATTTTTAAAAAAAGTAGAACGTACACTTGTTTTTGTAATTACACGTGCGCGTGTAATGTAATTGATGTGCTATTTATTTATCAGAAAACAAGTTTCGTGGAATATTTAATGAAAAAAATTGAATATTCAATATGTTGTTGTTGTTTTTTTTTTTTTTTAATTAAAAAGAAGTCTTGAATTAGAGAATTTTAATGATTAATTTGAAAATAAGATGTAAGATGGCGGAAGTGAAACTTCCGAGTGTATATATATATATATATATATATATATATATATATTTTATTTAAAAACCATTTTTTTTCTAACAGAATACGTTACACAGAAAAATACAATATGTAACAATGTAAATAACATACGATAGAAATGAGAAATGTTTTTTATCAGATTTATTATTTTATCAGATATCGTTGTGTTCTCATTCGTCGAAACCTTCTTCGATTGTTACGTGTTCAACAAACTCGCGCGTTGAAAGCTTTTTTATCGCGAACTTTGCACACATCACGAAATATATGTTGCATATATATGTATATAGTAGAACCGCTTTGCCTAGTAGTAATAGTAGAAGTGCTTTGCATGAAATCGAGAATCAGAAGAAATACGTCTGCATAATCGGCGCGATACGGATTTCTTTTGGTGAAGAAAAAACAAATTGGATTCGGTTTCTCGTGATGATCGTCTCGAGATAATCCGAATACGTTAAGTCTATAGATTCACTCTACGTGTGTGTGTGTGTGTGTGTGTTGCAAGTGTTTCAACAAAAATTCTTGTCTAGTTTCACTTTAACTTCTCTATCAATCTTTTTCGTCAACTTAGCGGTGCTTTATTAGCGAGATAAATTACGGCGCAATTTGTTACCGTTAATTTATTCGATTTGTAAGATACACGTTACAACCAGAAAACGGCCACCCGCTGACAACTTGCTAAATGAATAAAGAGTTGCCGTCGACGAGAGATAGAAATTTTGTGTACTTAATTGAATGTAGTTACGAGCCGTGTGCGCGTTGTACGTGCGTGTGGAAGTTACGAGACGTCGTCGGTGACAAAACAGCGGCAGTAATTCAGTGTCGAATCTTCATAGCGCCGTGATAAGTAAGTCGGTGGTAATTGTGTTTATTAGCGAAGACGACAACTCTTACATTCTACGTCCGTTAAAAAACAAAATTGACTTAATTAAAGCCGATAGAGGAGACTGAAAATGATGAAACTTAATTTAAATTTATACAAGTTTCGCCAACATTAGCCGAGGAGAAACGATTTTTTTTCGTTACATCGCAGATTTCGTCGGTCTGAAAGTTGTGTAAACAACACCGGTCGATACGCGATATGTCGCGCACATTCGAGACAAACGTGATTAGTGTCAAAGTTTTTATATCTTCATAAATAAACGGGCTGAAGTGGCGCAATTGAAGATATTTCCAAATATCTCGAATCCGCGCGCTTTGAAAACATTCGTAAATTATGTTCTTTCGTTTTACAACCGCAATTTGAATACGTAATGAGTGTCGCGAATGATTATTCTCTCGTCATAAATCAATGCGAATTACATCATTTCAATTTCTTCTACATACACACACACACATACACGCGCGCAAGATCGTGAGGAAACAAAGTTCAACCGCGTGGGATTTACCGCTTTTATTCCATTAGTCGCATGTAGTCTTCGTGTCCGAAGCAAACTTTCGTCCTACGTAAGCAGTCCGTTGTCATCGTCGTCGCCGTCGTCGTCGTCGTCGTCGTCGTCGCGACCACGGAAGAGTCACGCGAGACCGGATGGAACGCGTGACCGGCTGCGCGACGGCCTGCTGCGGACTCGCAGCGCCTCGCGACGACAGGCCGTGGCTGACCGTAAAAATAATAGGGTCTCCAGTGAAATAAATTGAGTTATTAACGTGACGGTATCACAATAAATTATGATGAAGCGGCTCCGGGGGCAAAAAGGAACGGTCAGATAGCGGTTGGCGAGAGCGAGGTCGGACGGGGCTAACAGCGGTTGATTGCCGGTCGCTCGTTTGTCTCCATGTAGCCTGACAGGAACTGTCCTGGCCGAAGTAACGTCAGCCAACCCCCGCTCGCCGTCGCGCCTGCCACGCCAGCTCGTCGGGCTGCGTTTCTGTTTGCGCTCGCGCGCTCTCTCGCCGCTGCGCTTCACAACCCAACGGACAAGACTCGGAGAGAGCGCGCGTTACTCGATGGTGTTCGTAATTAGTTCTGTCCATAGATTGAAACAAATGGCACGTCGGCCAGGCGAAACTGGACTATCTCTCTTTCTCTTTCTATCTATCTATCTCTCTCTCTCTCTCTCTCTCTCTCTCTCTCTCTCTCTCTCTCTCTCTCTCTCTCTCTCTCTCTCTCTCTCTCTCTCTCTGCACCAGTTAAGGGAAGGGAATATAAGGGAGGCGAATGACAGGGAACACGGTGACACGTCCCTTCTCACGCGGCCGTCATTGCGGCTTTGATGACACGGCAAAACGCGCCTGTGTGTCGCTCTTGAGATTTATACATTTATAACGTATCCTACGTAAAAGAAACACATCACATCGGTCTCTATCGAAAATGTCGAAAAGATGTTTGTGAAAAAAAAAAAATTAAAAAGTTTTGTGTTAAACAAACTTGGTCGCTCAATAGGATATGTTTCTTTATTCGTTCGGGCGAGTGTCATTGTGATCTCATCGCGGATGTAACGGCGATTCGTTCGTTCGCTCGTCGTTCATCTCCTCGAGACAACGCACGCGCGAATTAACGCGCTACTTGTTGGAACGGCGAATGTCATTGACTTCGTACGAAGGCAACGCCATTAAATTACTCGTAACTGGGTTATGTCTACGTTCAGGAGAAACGCCGTGGCAAATCCCCAGGAATTTCTGTAGATGTCATGTAGACGCGAACTGCATTGTGTCCCCCCGTTTCTCTCTCTCTCTCTCTCTCGCGCTCGCGTTGCGCTTTCTGACAGCACAGCTCGGGATACCGAAGCGCGCGGTAGTATCGCCTTCGATCTTCGACCGAATACATGAATCATAACCGGATCCCACACACACGGGCTTTGACTTTTAAAACCCCTCCCTCTCTGAACGGATTCAATTGCCCGATTTGATTTATTACACTCATCTAACGACGCCGATGGAAATGTCAGGCGATAATACGACGCCGTCTGAATGTATTAGACACCTCACGGACGTTTAATTCCGCACTACGTTCGTGTCACGTTCATTGTTAATACATCTAGAACCGATCGAAGCCGAGCTCTATTCACTTGTTGTGTGTATGAAGGCTCTACAACGTAGTATATACCTCATCTATATAGTTCGCCCTCCCTTTCCCTTTCCCCTCCCCACCGCTGTCTATCTATATTTCATCTGGATAAATAAAAAGCTGACGCGTCTCGGATTGAATTGCTCACGTTGAAAAGGTCAATCTACGATTGCTTCCATCGTTGATATGCGCGCGCGATAAATGTAATCCCGAACAAATAAATGATCAGTCTCTATTATAAAATATTCTTATCTCAATTTCAGAGCTTTTGACAATCAGCAAATTTTCTCCTGACGCGCGCAGACGCAAGTTGAAACCGTGAGTTCGTGATATCTTGCACATTTTAATTGTTGCTTGTTGTCGGATTGACGATAAATAATTTTTTTCCGTGTGTGTGTGTGTTATTTCGCAACTTGCTAATTAAGCGAAAAACGTCGGTACGCGTAAAAACACACGCGCGCACGGAGCGTGCACTTTGACTGAGACGAGCGCAGCTGTGCAAAGGTCAGGGGAAAACAAAGATAACGGATGACAAGACCGCGTTGCGTTTTGAACGTAAACCGGATTCGCTCAGAGAGATGGTGCGCGCACAACTTCTTCTTCCTCTCCGCCGCTTTATTTCACCTTTCACCGACAAGTGCACGAGAACGAGAGAGAGAAAGAGAGAGAGAGAGAGAGAGTCTGGCATCGCTTCGGGCGGTCCCGGTGATTAGCATGCTGACTATGCATGAGGAGCGCTGCAACATCGGGAAGCCGCGAATAGGAGAAAAGTCCGACCATAAACGAAGGTGGCAGGCGGGGAGACATTGATTGAAATGCCTGTAAGCGACGCCGTCCGGAGAGTAACGAGGTGAACGCGGCGACCGTGTCTTCATACGTGTACACGGCGTTTATTAGCTTGCGCACGCAATCTTCTTGCACGGCGGAGTTTTAACGTTTTTTTTTTTTTTTTTATCCGCTGATGAAATGTCTCGGAGCTCTCGGAGATTTTTTCGATTGACTCTTCTCCGAGAAATGAGTAGATCTTCTCTTAGCGAGAAAACCGTCTGTGGTTTTTCTCACGCAAGAAAGAAGAAAGATTCAGAGAATTTTGTATTAACTTTAAGGAAAGAAAGTACGCGCTCATTGAAGATAGAGTATTTGAAATTTACCCGCGCCGCGCCGCGGGTATGGAGCGTGAATTCATTGACGTGTTACCGCATTGAAGCGTGAGGCGCAAAGAAGCAGACGACACGGACGAGCGGACAACAATGTTTTGCAAGACTCAAGTCACTCGGACGCATAACGTTGTTCTTTGTGTGCACTTCTCTTTCTCTCTTTTTTATCCCCTCGCCCTTTCTCTTGCCGTTTCTCCTTCTCCAGTCGGCACATCTACGGGCTTGACTGAGCCATTAATTACCTTTATTGAGCTTCCGTGCCGGTTTCGGTCGTACTCGTCGATCGTCCCTATCACTGCCAATCAATCTCGAACGTAGCATCGCTGCGGCTTCGTCAAACGTCCCGACGAAATCAGCCAATCTACCGCGGAACAATGGGCCAGCATGACTCGATCGTGTCTTGTCGGCTCTGCATCAACCGGCCTCCCCTTTCCTTTTTTCTGAGACCACGGCCCGACATTTATATATCCCGTTCTCGGAACGGCTACTTCCCTTTCGTTCTTTTAATCGCAACAGTGTGCGCGGCTTAAATCAAACGGTTTTCGGCGGTGCGCTCGACGCGCACAAAGACGCTTGACGAAAACATTGTGCAGCGGATAAAAGCGCAAAGTATTTTTTTTTTTTTTTTTTTCACTTTAATTTTTATATTTTTCTCCGTTAGCGCGTGTCGAAGAAGTTTCAAAAATTTCTTTTGGGAATTGCTATTTTTGTGCTTTACAACATTTGTTCGTTAAAAATCAAGTTTTTTCCACGATGTAAAACATGTATTTTTACATATCCGTTAAACGAGATACACACACACACACACAACATGTGTGTCTTATATAATTTCCTTATGATTATCATCCTATAACACGGACACTCGGCAAACATCTCGTAGATTAATAATTTTCAACCCGATCCGCAGGTAATTGTAGAAGTAATCGACGGGTCGAAAGAAAAGATCTATTTTTACTTATTACTTCCTGACAGCTCTTGTACGATGTGGGGTACATGACGTCTGAATGGCTCGCGTCACGTTTTCAATTTTCTGCTCGCCTGTTAGGCAGGCTGTCTTTACTCGTTAAGTGCACTGACAGCATCACTGAAGCACTCCCCTTAGATAAATTAAAATATCGATCGGGACACGCCAATTATAAGTTTGACGTTGTACTAATATCTACCACGTCACCACCGTACGCAAGGTTAAGTGAAAACTAGCGGACGCTGATAAAAATAAATTATCGCGCGCGCGCGCGCGTCGCATCGTCATTGACCCCGATTAAAAAACATATTTGCAAAAAGTCTCTAGAAAAAAAAAAAAACAAATATAAATATTAATAATAATCATCATCATCGACTCGAAATCAGTAAGAAAATCGAATAGTTGCGAGTTTTCGCGAGTGTTTTTTCTACGGTAAAGTAGAAAGTTTTTTTGGTTTTTCGGCGATTCGCTGCGGTCTTCTCTAGTCATCCCGACAAAGAGGGGGAAAAGGGGTTAATGGACTGCTGGTCGCGAAATGTCAATACCACGCATTCGCGCGAATCACGCTTTTTTTATTTATTTATTTATTCCGCGTACTCTTTTTTGCGAGGAAGAGAATATTCTGACGCGCGGACTACAATATCGCCGCGCACTTTCCAGCAGCAGCAGCAGCAGCGGTAGAAGCGGCGGCCGCGGGATGGTATGCAGACGTTGGATAGAGTCAGACGGGGTGGTTGTGCATTTAGCGAGCTGTCGCCCCCAACCAGTCCGTCGTGTCAGGCCACTGACAGTTTTCATTCCGCACATACTTGACGTGCAACCGGCTCCTCTTTGGTCTCTTCGTTTCTGCGAGGGGCGCCGACAACTCCCCGATCGAGATTAATTATTTCGTTGGTCGACAACCTCCTCGTAACACGTCACGCCGATCGAATCGTAATCGTCAGCAAACTGCGTCTTCTAATTACACGCGCTCCGCTCGAGATAATATTTTATCTGAATATTATTTTTCTTCTCTCTTCATTTGTTGTTCTCTCTCTGTCTCGAAAGCGGTAACGTCAACGTTGTAAAACTCGCGGAGAAATCGCAGTATAGATCTTAACGCGATACGCGTCAGAAACTTAGTGTCGTCGACTTATCCGCGCGGTGTGTTTAAAGATATGAAATCTCTTTCGATTCGTTTCGCGGCAGCTCGATTGAATTGATTGTAGTTGCGCAACGTCTGATAAATCGACCTGACAGTTCTATAATTAATTATAAAACTTTTTACAAGCATAAATTATCATTGTGAAACGTATACTGATAAACTAGACTGTGACTGAGGCATTAGCATCTACGAGCAATTAACCAGCGGAGTAAAACAGACATGACAGCTTGTTTCAACGTCGCGGAGAGTTTAAAAAAATATTTAATGACGCGGAGACGTAGAGAGAGAGAGAGAGAGAGAGAGAGATAGATAGATAGATGGATAGAGAAAGAGAGACAGCGACTATTTTCCGTGTGGTTAGATGTGAGATTTCTCGTTCAACATGTAGCCGAATTAATTTGTAAGCAATAAATAAATACATGCCACATAAATACGTAACCAAAGTGAGACAAAATTAAAATAATTGAATATGCATCGTGATTTAATTATTCGTTAATTCAAATGACCGTCGGCACACGGCATATTTCTCTAAATACACAGTTGCGAGATCGCCCCGTTATATCCGTCTCTTACATATCTTATCAATCGTCCAACAAGAAACGCCAGTCGCTAATTACGGCAGATAAAGTTCCCTCGCCGTCAACTTTATTTCTCGCTAATGAATCTGCCAAGCGAAGTGGATCAATTTCTGCATCGATTACGGAGCGACAATGAATACGCGATGAGGAGGTAAACTATAAGACGATACACCTGAAGCGTGGCTGACGAAGTGAGAGAAAGAGAGAGAGAGAGAGAGAGAGAGAGAGAGAGAGAGAGAGAGAGGGAGAGAGGGAGAGAGAGAGGCAAGCGGCGGTGCAACGCGTAATTAACACGTCACGAAGTGTTCCGCGATCTTGCACGTCTCGGCAGGGACGTTTTTAGTGGTTCGCGCAGCCTATAATCTCCATTTCGCTCGTTGAAAATCGCCCACGGCGGTACGTTACCTTAATGATCCGCGTGATGATAGGAGTCTTTGATAATCCCACCGCTTGGATTTCCTCTACTATCCGTTCGAGCGGTAACATGGCAGCCGTAAACGTGGGATAAAGTCGTCTCGTCGGACACGACTCGCTCCACAGCCGTTTGTTTTTCTTTTCGACGCGGTTGAGATAAAAATCAGCAGCGCAACTAGAACGCGAGCACAATCTTTTTTTTTTTTTTTCTCAGAGATTAAGCCGCGATTAAGAAAAAAAGGAAAGTTAGTTGAAATTAAAGACAAAAAAGGAGAATAAAGAGCAGCTAGTATATTGCTTTCCATATATATTTCATCGAGATATCGAGTTCTGCTCTGAAACCTCGCGGTAAAATACAAAATAAAAAAAAAAAGGATCAAAGCCCCAGATGTGTGTACAAGGCGACGAAAAGAACTGATTAGTTCCTGTTTGTCGCTCGCTCATATGTACACGAAATATCGTGTACGACGACGTGGGTTTAGATAGCAGAGAAACCCTCGGGAAAGAGTGAGAGAGAGAGAGAGAGAGACAGAGAGAGGGGTCTGGGGGTGACAAGGGAGAGAAGGCAGGCGTGGAGGATAGGTGGAAGTTCGATTCGGGGCGAAAGGGAAGGATTAATGGCGCAGGCGGGACACACCGCGGCCATAAATCGCCGGCACGGCCAGGAATTACCGGCTCGCAACTTGCGAAATATGACGGTCTCATAAATCCGAGTCCGCTGGCCCGCGCGCCTCCATCGACTACGTCGACTAGTCCCGCGCTTCCAGTCTCTCGTTCCGTCCTGCTCGCGCGAACCGCGTGCGAGCGAGCGAGCGAGCGAGCGTTAACGCCGCACGAGATGGAGGATACGAGGAGAGGAGGTGCGCCGCACTCGCCCGGCGTATATACGTTTCAGCTCGGCGTGCAACGGCCATTTATAACTTGCGCGCCTGGAAAAGCGAGGTCCATAACCTAATACGTTCGTTCCGCTCGGCGTGAGGAGGTGAGAAAGGAGTTAAACAAAGAACAAGATACGCGGCGCGCCGTTGCGTGGAACAGGGCTTCATGTCGGATGGCAGGCCCAGTGCCGTGTCGTCACAATCCGGCACCCGTTCTCTCCGCATCAAATTTCCACCGACGACGCTCAAAGTAAGACGCTCGATTTTTTTTTTCCCCCCCCGAGTCATCCCGAGCTCGAGACGATATTACGCGACGCCTCTCCGTTGGTGGTGGATCGATTTTGTCTGTGGATTTCTTATGTCACGGCACAGTATCTTTCTTGATCCTTAAAGGATCGGCTCTCATCATCCCCGTGACGCGCCGCTTAAAAGGTTCCCGCTGCTTACAGGGTCAAGAAGGATCTTCGGATTTAAGAGCTTAGCGCTCGAGTATTTTCAATATCTAGGCGCGTATAGAGCCTGTTCTAAACGTTTCAAGTAATACTGCGGATACCTTCGAGCGACGGGCAGTAAGCTGCTTTAAACTCGCACACTGTCGTGTTTAGTCTACCTTTATAACGGCGCGGTATTCCTTAATGCGAGTGGTTCTCTAATCTCACTAAATCTTAATAACTCTACAAATCATGTTCCGGGACAATTTCGTGAAAATTACGGAATAACTCAGCCGAAAGCATTATCATGGCTGGAAAGTGCCTCAACTATTGTACTCCGCTTAAGCTGCTCTTTCATATGCATAGCGTGTTTCATGTAGGTGTATATCACATAATCAGGAAATTAATTCCAACATGAGGTAAAATAGTGGCGCGAAAGTGCCTCGTCGCGCGGATCGACTATTTTCTCTCTAGCTATTACGTTTTATCAAATCAATTTAAATGCGTAATCAGGTTAAGAAAATATTTATTAGTTGCGTCACACTTGCGCGGTGTAACAAACAATCAACAAATTCGTAAATGGCGAGCGGAAGTTTTTAAAAAAATTTGATTATCTCTTTCTCTTTTCTCTTGTTACACACAAATATTATATTTCTTGCTTTTTTAATTATTTATACATATATATTTGGTTTATTAGATACTCTCCTCCTTAAAGAGTCAACCCAAAATGCGATGAATGACGTTCAAATTTGAACATTATGCGTCTTGTAACGTCATACAAAATTAGAAAAATTAAAAAAATTACAGTAAATTATAATAAATATAATAATAATATTAATTTTACACTAACTATGTGTGTAAAATAATGTACACATACCAAATGTGTACGCAGATAAGTAATCGCGTGCTAATGTCCTGTAATTATTTATCCTCGTATTTATCCACAATTTGCAAATGTACCGAAAAACACATCAGATTGTGTAATGCAAATTTCTTCAAGAGATTGGAAGTGTCAAATTAATCTTGTTTACATTTCGCGAACATTTTATAGAGCTGCCAACGCGATATGAAACTTTGTATTCGAATAAGAGGCATTTTTACGCGCCGAATGTATATTCCGCGCGAAACGCGTATCTCGCGTATCGCGCGTATATGTCCGATAGATACGACCGGTCGGACAAATTTATTATGACGCAATATTGGCTTCATTAGTTTCCGTTCGATTAAAGCGAGACGAGGGCGCAAAGTGATATATACACGTACACGCCGGGCTGGAAGGCGGGCCGGAGCTCGTTACCATTCATAACGTTATCTCGAATCATAAAGTATCTCGCATTTCATATCTTCGGCTCCTTCTCGTATCGCATTAACGGCTGGCCGACAGGCCTAATCGACCGTTAATCGAACCGGCAACGGGCAAGTAGCTTTAGCACGAACGAAACTTACGGCTTGACAGGTGTACTTTATGCGCGTATATAAAATACTCTCTTAAAACGTTTGGTCGGGCATCAATACGTGGCACTTCTGTCGTATCCGAGAGATAATCTCGTGCCGCTGATAGCTTTGTATTATGCAGCTCCTTTCAATTTTTTTGTTTAGTTGTTTTTTCTTTTTTTATATAAAACGCGAATTGTTTTCTGGATTCCTCGCGGCAAGAAAGGCATCTTCTAAGAATGGCGAATGTGTGCGTGCTGAACATTTTCAAAATGTCTGTTTTTACCAGGAATTTCCGCCAGAAGTGCCTTCTCGTGTCTACGAGGAGGGCTCCTTCTCCATAATTCTTTAACGATCCGCCTGACAGGTCTAATCGATAATTGATCGGCCGTGCAACAGGTAAATAGCTCTCTCTCTTTCTCTCTCGCAGAAACGGGACTTGCAACTTAATAGGCACACGTACGCAACTCGCATCTAATATTAGATACGCATCTGTGTGTTGTTTTCACGAAGTACTCAGACTTGTGTGCGGGAGAAAAGTTCACAAGATTTACGCAACCCGCTCGCGATTCTCATAAATTTCGAGAGTGTACGTAAATTTTTCGAAAGTTATTTCTTTTTTTTTTTTTTTTTTATATAACCTACTACCTAGCGGAGTTAACGCGCGCGCGAGACACGTATCTTCCATCATGAATACTTCAAAGATGTTGACGTAACACGCGCGATATCTTTATGAGACATGAAAGGTATTTGCCACATGCCACGTTTCTCAGAGATATACGCGCAAAGCGGCTCACACATTTCACCTCCCCGGCTCCCTCGCCTTTATCTCCATAATGGCTGTCCAAAATCGGGTCGTTAATCGAGCGAGGCAATAGACGGGGGGGCTAAGTCTAGCAGAAACGAGACTGAAAGGCATGTACGCGGTCGTAATTCTTCACGATAATAGTGAAAAGCGCGCGAGGAGGAACCTCAAGGGCAACTCCGACACTAATTGACGGGTTGCCAGTTACAGCTTGAGATGTGAAAGTCACCGACGGAACCGATGTCGCCTTCGGGAACGTACTTTCGGTCTTTCACCTCGACACCGTAATTAATCTGCGAATTGTTACGCCGTCGTGATCGAACTCGCGGATAGACGCGCGCGCGTTCTTCCGACAATTCTCGTATCCGCGCGCGAACTTGTGTCGCTGCGTTTTAATTTAAATTTTATTACGCACAATCTATCTCTCTCTCGTGCGCGTATTAAAAAAATATACAAATGCAGCTCGTTGATTAATTTTTGAAAATACGCTTTATTATGATTTTGGTTTTATATAAATTTTTATTTGAACATTACTGAAAGAATATTGTTGAATATTTTTTTTTCTCGGAAAATTGTTGGTTCTTTTATTTATTTAGCGCGAATGGAAATTCTATGAAAATGAAGCTGAAATGATTCGCCGCACGGTCCTCGTAAAAGTTCCGTTGTCCGATAAACAACAAGACTGCGCCGCGCGTTCGAAGCAAGCCGGGGGCATTGTATTTCAGCGCGGACGCTCGTAACGCGCTATGCCCGCGTGTGTGAGGAACGTTCATTACGCATCTAGGCGCTCGTTAGTCTCATTACGCATTCGCCGGACGTCACGCGTAATGCGGACGTTACTCTCCGGCCTGAATGTAAATCTCTCCGCAGTTTCACGCGAATTACGAGAATTCGGAGCGCGACGCAACAGCGGAGGGCAGAAGCGGAGAGGCTGCGCGCGGGATCGCGGGTTGCGGCGGGCGATGTTTTTTGCATACCGGTCGCTATTTTCGTACGTCGACCGGGAACCGGACGGTCGACGACTCGCTTTGAGCGAGATATCGCGATGCCGGCCGCATAAATCGACGGGGTAGAGATACAAGCCGTTGGTCGCGCGCATACGCGCTCACGCGTTTCACCGCCGGTGGCTCCCGGGACGCCTCGTCGTCTCGCCTCGCCTCCGTTCTTCCAAACGCGTTACACCGCGCCGCCGCCCCGCATCGCCACATATATTGAAAGTAATCTACTGTCGGATTTACTTTGACGGCGCAGCCCGGGCCCTAAGCGGATCAAAGAGACCACTCTCCGTCTCTCTCTCTCTCTCTCTTTCTCTCGGGCCGCGACGAAGATGCCGGGTCGTTCCGGCGCTGCCAGAAAGAAGGGTGGAAAGACCGCCGCGCCGCTTACGCCGCGCGCGGAGTCGCGTCTAATGCGGCATTCGCATTAAAGCTCGACGATCATCCCGCTCGTGTTCCCTCCGGCCTTGCCTTTCATCTCACGCTGATTTAACCGTGCTGTAAAAAGAATTTACTGGATCGTATATACTCCGCGCGCGCGTCGTTGGTGGGACTCTCGACTGGGAGTTGAAAAGCCGGCAGCAACCGGAGAAGGAGGAAGACACGGAGGGCTCTGTGCGAGATACACATACACATACATACACACACACACACACACACATCGACTAAAAGCGAACAAAAATAAACGCTGAAAGGTTTGTCGTTCACTCGCGCGTCGCTCTTTCCAAGCTTCGCGTTTTACATTCCCCTCCTTCTTCCTCAAGCCTCTTCTTGGATCCTTCCTTGGCGGTCTCGCGATTTGTCCCGGACCGACGATGACGACGGCGACACTGTTAGCTAACGGATATACGAAGGACGGCGACACATCGACGGTTTGTCGAGTGAGTCACCGCGCGCTTCTGAAATGCACACGATTTCGTCTAACAGCCACGTCTTTCCGTTTCTCCTCGACCGGCTTTTTTTCTGAGCCGTCCGCGATCGCACGGTTTTATGCGTCGCAGGTGCGGAACGCGCTCCGTTCGATGTGTGTTCGTACGGCCGTAATGCCGTAAATCAGCATTTGTAGAGATATATGAGCTGATTTTTTTTTATGGATATTGTGTAGAAAGACACAATTTGTGAAATATTGAAACTTCTTTTTTATGTAAATACTTTGCATAATTCAAACTCGCCTCGGGGTATAATTATAGATGTTAAAGGTCCAATTAATCAGGAGAGTTTAAACCGTCGATATTTTATATCATTCGCATTTGTGTGAGAAAAAATAAACGAGCTGAGTTTTTATTGATGGGAATGCGTAATTTGCATATGTAAATATATTTTAACACAACCGAGACCCCTTCTTTTTCCGGTGCATAATTACGGATATTAAAGTCAAATTAATTAAAAAACGTTCGATACTTCACAATTTAAATCTTGATTATTATTAATAAGCGTGGTAGTTGAAAACGATGTGGAATCGAAGTTTTGTATTTTCATTCTTGTCTCGTAGCGACACCGAAATAGCTATCGCTAACAGCTACGTTAACAAGAGTAATTACATTCGGAAAGGTAATTACGTGCCGTATGTGCGTCAGATCATCATACCACCGATACAATTAGCGTTTGCTCGTAACTCATAAATTCTAAGAAGCATTTATATGTATATATAATGTAAGTCAAGGACTTTAAACAATTAGTGACATTGCGCGCGGACTAACGGCAAATGAGGAAAAAAAAAAAACTTTTTTTCCCGTTGTTGTTTTCGCGCGGCCGTACGCGCAAATGATGTATTTGCAATTGTAATTTCGCATTCGTGCCACATCTTGATGAAGAAGAAACAAGAGATCGGCGAGATCGTGCTACGTACTAATGTTATTATTTGCGTTGCGCAACGAGCTTTCCTTGCTGTTTTGATACGTGTTGGAACACTCGCGTAATTACATTGTACAGAATCATTATATTCAATTAGCGTCAAACAGTTAGACGTTAAAAAGCAATTTGATCCTCCGCATTAATGCTAATATTTGCTTTTCTATTCGATCTCCGTATCATTTTTCTGATACTCCTCGATAAGTGCAATCTGGAGTTCTTTCACGCAAACTTGCGTCAACTTTCTACACGTCAGTTTCTAGTTTCTCACGTTTAATCCATTCTGAATAGAAAACAGCCTACTACTTGGACAGACTGGGTCTGTGAAACCTACGCGACTTTTAAATCGAATTCTCTGCGAAAAATCAATATTTTTTAAAGATTTTTTGTTTGACTAGCACAACACAGGCGCGCGCTACGCGCACGCTGTTATTTTTTTTATTTTAATGTTATGCCTGTAACGTAACTTGTCACCACGATGACACCTAGTATATACGTCTTACAAACCATATAATACACATTAGAAAGATGTCAGAAATAACGCATGAAAATAAAAAAATAGTGAGAGAGAGGAGTGGAAAAACAACACGTGACTAAAGTCACGTGACAAGGAAACTAGTAAAAAAGAAAATATTATATATATTATATATAATATTCTATATCTATATATAATACACACACACACATATCTATATACCATAATCACGTGACTAAAGTCAGTGACCTCGCCGCGGTCGCGCGGCCGAGGTCAGTG
>NW_018020623.1:593685-628686 GCF_002006095.1 Pseudomyrmex gracilis | reverse complement strand
AGTACGTATATAATACATATAATACAATATAAAGTATAATATTATACTTTATATATTGTATACTATATATAATAAATTATATGTATAATATATATTATTTAATGTTATATATAATATAAATTACAATCACGTTACTTTAAATAGTCACGTGTTGGTTTTCTACTCTTTTCTGTTAAGTGACTTTACTTTAGTCACGTTTTTAATTTTCTCCACGTATACGACGAACTGTCAAAATCGCTTTTCTGTCATTATTTACTCTCTCGATCTTACCGATTCGATTCGACTCGACTCGACTCGATCAACTAACTAATCGGCAACGCGGAAAAGAGACAACAATAGATGCGATACATTCGATATCAAAACGCGCACTTCGCGGTACACATGGATTTTTTATATAGGAAGAGGAATCGAAAGTCTGAACGATTCTGAGTTAATTAAAAACAACTGAAAAAATAGTATTGTTATCTTTCGAAAATATAAGCATATTTAAAAAAAGCCTGACAATTTTTTTGACACCGGTTTGACATTTTTGAGCAGGTCTGGGAGACCCTCGTCAGTGCACGAAAGATTAAATACATGTCCGACAATAAAACTAGTCCACACTCTCCAGATTATCTCACTGGTGCTGAAGAAAGATATACATAACATTAATTACTTGACGGATATTATCTTCAGCGCCTGCTCTGACCAGCTATCTGTCACCGACTTCCGTTGACTATTGCGTTCCGTTGACTATCGGGGTGAAGCTGGCGACCCTAAGATAAGATATCCAGAGAGCTTGTTTGGCGCTGAATTTCAGAGGAAGAGGGGAGAAAGGAAAGCGCAAAGCGGCAAACGCGCACGATCGCGGAGGTTAACCCCTTCCCCCTCCTCCCTTTCTCTCTTTGTGTGTCGGTGTGCAGTATAATTGCGCTCTTGCTATGAAGCGCAGTCCGAGGGTGAGATGCAACATATTGCTCGTGGCCGACTCTTATCGACTGGGGGCAGACAGGCGGACTGGTAGGAAGGTCGGCCGGCTGGATGGTGGGCAGATTTACGAGGACCGCTCGGATAGCGAATGATAAACGCAAGTCGAGATAGCTTTATTTATTCGCTCTGTGCCTACCTTCTCTTCACCTCCCCCCGTTTACCGCGGTGCGCATCCGGCCGCCCCTTTCGCCGCTTCTCTATACACGCCGGTTGTCAGTACCGCGCTCGTGCAACGAGAGTGGTACGCGACGTCGTTCGTTTGACGTAATGGCCGCGTTTTGCGAAGAAGCCGAAGAGTTTTCTCCGCTCGACGACGGTGTCTCTCATATATAATCTTATCAACGTCTTTAAATTCGATTAACGAGTCGCAACGCGCGTTGCAACTGTAAGAAAAAACTGGCTCTTACATTAATCTTTTTTTTTTTTAAATCTGATGGATGAACAACGTGCGATGCAAGTTGCGCACCGGTTTTTAAAAAACAAATCTGGCCGTGTGTTGCTCGCAATACTCGTTAAGTATTAAAGCCGAGAGAGGATTGCTTATTAATGCAACTTTGAATAAATAAGTTTCGTGCAACACGCCGCATAATCGCCGGTTTCACAGCGGAAAAACTAGTCAACGTCACCGAGTGTATAAATTCGTCATAGTTTCTCTCCCATTATAAATAACAGGTTATTGTAATTAATATGTTTAACAACTTCTCCTTGATATCTGCCAACCGGTCACCGGTTGCCAGGCGAATAATTTTAATCGACGTGCGCGTGAAATTAACTTTCCGTCGACAATCATCCCGTGAGAACATAAATTCTTATCAAAGTCGAGAATACGATCGAGCCGTTAATAAAGGGAGAACACGAGTTTTCACCGCCGAGTTTTCTCGAGCGTGTCGCTCGTGAAAATATTTTATTTCTCGCGAAAAAGAAACAATCGTTCGCAACGAGCGACTCTTGCTCTCGAACGTTCGAAAGCTCGCACGATCGCCGTCTACTTGACTCAATTAACTCGCAATCTCGTCGGATTGAAATATTCAAAGACGCAGGGGGCGAACAATCGACGATGCCACCGAACGACGTCGTCACCCGTCAGCACCCTCGACGGCGCGACCATGTAATTGGATGGTGGCGCGATAGTCTAACAAACGGCCAAAGACAATCAAGATTATTGTATACGCGACACCACTTGCGTTCTCTCGACCGCGAGTAATAGCAATACGCGTGTAACGTAGTAACGTCAATAAAAAAAAAAAAAACAAAAAAAAAACAAAACAAAGGGAGCGAGGAAGAGAGGGAGAGAGATATTTTCTCGGAACGCGCGCGCGCGCGATCTCTCACGCGCGAGAGAGCTTGTTGCAACTAATTAACAACGAGATTAATTTTCTGTTTCCTGCCTCTTCCCTTCCTCTCCCCTTCTCGCCGATCCGGACCGGCGTGTTCGTATCACGTTATAATCGATTGGCTACAATTCGCCGCGTGTGATCGTTCGTCGATCGCTCGCAGAGCTTGGTTTGATCGACGTGGGAATGATCGATTGCCCGCGCGGTTAATCGGGCATCAAATTTTCCCCCGTTGTTGGCTCTTGTGTTTCGATGTAAAGAGGATATACGTGCGGTCTGCGGTTGACATTAACCGATTTTTTTTTTTTTTTTTTTTTTTTTTTCACCCTAACCGATTGGAATCGGTAAAGCGTTTTCGCGATATTGACGTTATTGCCACATTGAACGCACAAAAATGTTGGGAATTATAAACGTGCGCGTATGCATGTATTCAAATTCGTATCGGTATTTCTGTAAATCTATGTGTGAAAGTGTTGTGTAACATGCACGCCCATTTTCGCACAGAATTCTTTCAAAAGTATATATGCGCGATACATTATACATATGTCAGTGTCAGCTATCGGAACAAACTCCTCGTCCTTCCTATCGTTATTTTTACCGGAAATTTTTCCTGTCCTAAGTAAATATTGCAGACAGCTTTCGCTTGCGCATCTTATCCCTGTCGGCGGAAAATTTCGAGAAGCAGAACTGACACTGATAGTGTTAATAATTTATCTTCGACCGCACGCCACACACACACACGCCCACACATGTGTTTTCCCTTTCGTAACGCAATCACTAATAATAGTTCTCTGATCATGAAAATTCATATGACATCGTGCACATTGGATATTTATGAAGCGAAACGTTTTCGTTAAAATTATTTATTGAATAAAAGATTTCCTTTACGCTCGGAGTTTCCGTTTGCCTTTCCATGTCATGTCTCCTTCTCTTTCTTTGTCTTTCTCTCTCTCTCTCTTTCTCTCTTCTCTCTCTCTCTCTCTCTCTCTCTCTCTCTCTCTCTCTCTTTCTCTCTTCTCTGTCTGACAGATATCACGTAATATGAGAATGGATACGAAATGACGGGAAAATGATAGGAAGTGACATAAGAGTGGTACGAACTGGCATGCCAGTGACGCGAAGTGACATGGCAGTGATACGAAACGACCTAACGGTGTAACGCGAAATGAGATGGCACGGAGTGACATAGGAGCGATACGAAATGATATGAAGCCGCGAGAGAAGTGATACGCGAATTACTCGTCCGGATCCGCGCTGTTCTACCCCGCGCTTAATTGCTTCTCTTTGGCTCTGTCATTCTGTCTTCTACGTGAATGATTAATTCAGATTCTTCCCTTATATGTAGCAATCACTGAGATCGCGTTTAATTTTCCCGAAAAACCGGAGAATTTTTCGTTTCTTAAGTTTTAAAGAGAGAAAAAGAGAAAATTCTTTCTTTTTAACATATTGCAAAACTAATTAACGAAGTTATTTATTATAGATACATGTAAAAAAGCAATATTGCGATAAATATAAAATATAAAGATATATATATATAAAGCCAATATTGTGATAAATATTAAAATACAGATTATTAACCGTCTCGGAAAGTCAAAGAAAAATAAGAAATTTAATTTTTTCTATTTCGAGCATTTTCTCGCATCAGGTTTCAAAGAAATAAAATGTCCACAATCTCTCCCTCTCTGCAGAAAAGTTTTTTTTTTTACAAAGTTAGAAAACTTTCCAGAGTTTGTAGGCAATATGAATTTCACAATTGTAAAGTAGCGAATACGGAACTGATAACGAAATACGTATCATTTAAAAAAACATTTGCTTTCACAAATAAGTTGTTGCAAAGCCGCCACTGCGGTGTGACGAACAAACACAGTCTCGCTTACGTCTCGTGTAGAAAGTTTCAGGAAGACACGCATAATTGTTCGCAGCTAGTAATAATTAATGATACGCGAGTATCCGATTAGATAAAGTTGTAATGAATATCATAAATAAACCCGGCTATTTTAGTGCCAGCGCGATTTGCCTTATCAAGCTTTCTACTCGTAACTCAAGCAAACAGGACGAATAAATTTCTGCCGACAATCGGCAATGTAACGTTTCAAATCGCGAAACTGGAAACATTTTTTTTTTTGCGGAAAATAAATTACAATTGTCCGAATTGCTTGTGATTAAACTCCAGATATAATATTGCAAAATCACTCGCACACACACACACACACCTAAACGCATATCACAATATGTCTCGCACCGTTTCTTATCGACAAAAAACGTGTCATTTTTCTTTTTTTTTTTTATTTAAATTTAATGAAAAGAAACTGATAAAATACGAAAAGAACCGATGATAGGTTTAAAAAAAAATACAACAAAAGAATTTTGAAAAGAGCTATGGAAAAAAGTATCTCGATTATATTATCAAGTATCTCAGAAAATAGTGTTACAAAAGCTGGTGTCGAACTACAAGAGTTCATAAATACCGGACTGCATCGTTGAAAATGCATTTTTCTTTCTATTGAGAGCAAAGATCTTTGTCAATCTCTATTGTTGTGCTTAACTTAAAAAAAAAAAAAAAAATAGCCAACGTAATCTCGCGTTTCTACAAATTCCTACAAATCATTGGGTAGAAATAAGAGAAAGGTTGTCTCTCCCTCTCTCTCTCTCTCTCTTTCTCAGATGTGAAACTGTAGATAAGAACGTTACGTGAAAAGCTGCGGATTTCAAGTTCCGCACTCGCGCGGTAACGTGGCGTGCGAGTTGAGAAATATATCTTGTGGGATCTCGCATTATTCTCGAAGAGGATATTTCAGTCACGTTGCACCGCAACATTTATATATCCAGCGATATATTAAAGGCGAATCGCGGACGATACAACAACATCATTGACGTCGCTGGGGTATCAGAAGCGTGCGCATCAAGAACGGAATTGGAACAAAAATCGAATTAGCGTACGTGTCGGCGCACATATGTATTGCGCGCGCGTATAACGTCGCGACAGTCTCGACGTTTGAACGTATCGAGAACGACGAAAAAAAAAAAAAAAAAAAATGACGTGTGCAAATTGCGCTGACCGAACGATACATAGATAGCTTGCTGTTCTGGCCCGACTCTCCCGTGAAAACGATTCTCGTAAGCTCCCCGTGTAAAATAACTCCATTTTCGCACTCCGGCGCTGCAAACGGCTCGCCACCTCGAGCGGAAGTCACGACGTAAACGTGGCGTCGCCGTAAGTGGAAAAATGCGGAGGCGACGTTCCGTTTATGGAAATGCGTCTGGCTTATCTCGTATCCGCTAGACAAACTGAAAGTGCAACGTGTTCTTTCTCATCATCCGACACGCCAGACATAATGGCTTTTTACCGACCTAGCGACATTCTCGCAATCATTATCAATTACTTTGCTTATATACCTGAGAAATCACTACGGGCTTATCACCCGGTGAAAGTCCCGCTACGTGAAAAATCGTCGAATTATCTCTCTTGGAACGAATGGGATGAAGGAAAACAAAACTCGCCCTATTCAAAAACGCGATTTCGCGATGCTCGAAGCAGTCGGAAGTGTTGACAAATCGAGTTCCGTGATCGACAACAAACAATCCGCCTCGCGTAATCAAAAGATCTGACAGAGTGAGAAGAGTCGTTGACCTTTTAGAGAGGCTTGCTTCGGGGGCTTGAGCAAGCGAAAAGTTAAATAGACGCTCGTGGCACATTCTTGCGCTTGTATTTCTTGCTTTGCGCGACACGATGATTAGCAGCGTGAATCCGATGCGCGTCATACGTAAAGACATGAAAAGAAAAAAAAGTAGTACATGAGAAGGAAATGAAGTCGGTTTTGAACAAAGTCATATCGGGAGACGAGATGTTATTAAAACACCGTAAGAAGTTGGAATAAACGCGGAAAATGCGAAATGAGGCGGAACTGATGGAAAAAAGGAGTCGAAACGAATTACACCGGTAAGAGAGACGAGAGTGTGCGACGTAAACACTTGTCGAAGGGAAGAACAAGGTGCGTAACGTAGAGAGAGAGCGCGAGTTTGCAGTTAAAACATGAAAAAGCAAACAAAAAAAAAGAAAAAGAAAAATAAAAGAAAATAGAAGTTCAGTATCTCAGGAAATCTCTAAAGGAGTGAGCGAGCGGAGAAAGGAGGACTGAGAAGTTCACGAAAAAGAGAGAGAGAGAGAGAGATAGAGAGAGAGAGAGAGAGAGAGAGGAGGACAGAGACGAAAAGTACAAACGAGATGACAAAAGGACGGAAACGCGCGGCTTAACCGAGTTAGAGGGACGAGGACACCACTATTATGTGCGCGAAAGAGTAACAGGGACTCAGTTGGCAGCTGACGGAGAGCAAGAAGCGAGCGCGAAAGAAACGGACCGACCTGACGGAGAGACGGAGCTGGCGAAGGTAGGAGAAACGAAGAAAGAAAGAGGAGATAGATTCGCCTGTTCCGCTGCCTGTCCCGCCTGTCCGTACGCTGTCGGCGGCATGCTTCATGTCGAGCTGACAGCTCGTATCTACATTCTGCTCGCGAGAATCTTTATAAGCGTTCGTGGGCGACTGACGAGCTCGATGACTGGCGGGCGTGACGCCCGGTGCCTGGCTTGACTCTGCTTGACTGCCTTCCTTCGTACCTCGTTACGACGTGCCACGCCGTGGCGATGCGAAGGCGAAGGGAATGAGGACTTACGATGCTTGGCCATCGCGCGCGCGGCACGGCGCTTCGATCCGACGCGACGTCATGAATTTCCGTCTCGGCGCACACCGACGTCCCTCGTTGCATCAACCCCCTCCTAACCCTTCTTTTTCCTCGGTGTTTGCGGCTGATCCGTTGCATTACTTCATTCTTCAGCTGTACGTATGCAGCTGAAACATTGCGACGAGTATAAACTCGCGACGAAACAACTGATCGAGCTACCGATGAACAAATTTCACACGCATCTTTTTTTGCAAGGGAGAAGGGGGGAGGGAGGAAAAAAATTTGCACGTTTTAAGTATTTTGTGAATCGAAACGTTTAACAAAATTTCGAATTGCGCGATTAGAGCTCTAGTTTTTTTGTATTTTTTTTGTATTTTTTTTTTTTAATGCCGTTACATTTTAATTCGCTGAGCTTCTCTCTTTTTTTGTTTTTTTTTTTTTTAGAACACACTTTTACAAAGCTAAAAAGAGAGCGGTCGTTTTTTGATATTTAAATAAATGAGTAAATCCCGCAGGAGCAACAATTTTCCGAATTTTATTGTATTTTTTTCCCCGCTACGCGATACGCGTGTGAACTTTATCGTATAACGATCCTGTTTAATGCTGTTGGACACGCGGCTACACATATAAAGCTTTAAAATAAATGACGCAATTGTATCCGCTCGCACTGTTTTTCATCGAGAACGTTCCCGTTGAACTGTTAAACGAACCGTAAATTCCGATGCTGTCTCGTGACACACCGCGGTATTGTGATTTTTAAGCGGAATAGAGGTTTTGGTAGAGAGCTGGAACTTATTTATGAAGCATTGTGACGTTAGAGAGCGTGACACCACTTCCGCCGCTGCGAGGGACTTGTGTGTGAAGTTTCTGTAGCGAACATATATTATGTTAATGGGTCGCGTTTTGTTGGCGTATTCTCGGCGCGCTCTCGGGTTTATATTTCAAGCCGCGGCGGCGTCCCGACGAGTCCGCGCACTTTGGAATCTTGCTATGTAATAGCGCGTCGTCAAGGCAAATTAATTATCCATTACAGAGTTTAAACGACAACTCAATAATTCTTCTTACAACGTTTCCTTTAACTCTCTCTATCGCGAATATATAATTCAACAAATGCCGGAGTTTTCAGCCGGATCTCTCAAAAAAACGTTTGATCGTGCGCAAAACAACGTTTTGCGACAATTATCATCGCGACGTGTTGTTCGCGATTATTTTAAATCGTATCAATCGACAACGTGGCACTGCCTCTGTCTCTCGCCGTGGGATTCGAAACCTGTTTTTCTTGTCAGGGCTCGTAGAAACCCCGAAACGTTTTGCGTTTATGTTCCGCGCAAACGTGTCTCGCGGAACTATTAAGTGATGCCAAAAACCAGTCCCAGACCTAGATGCATTATTCCGTTAAGTGGTTGTCACAAATTCGACCTTAATTGTGGGAATGATAAATGGCGCGCCTGCGTCCGGCGTGTTTTGTGTCTCTCCTCGGACGTCAGCGACATTGCAGCTAGAACGCGCGCGTACCTCGTAGCTGCCAGCAGGCATTCCATATTTAAAGACTGAGAAAGAGAGAGAGACTTAATTAAAGGACCGCGCGGTGCGGCGATGTCGGCGTTGCGCGCCTTTGATTTTGTAACGTGTCCATTAGCCGAGTCTACTCTTTATCATTTGTCTCTTAAAACGCGTGTGTCATGACACGAGTCGCAAGATACATCGTTCTACAATTTTTTTTTCTTTTTTATCGCTCTGCCCAGGAAATACACGAAAAAAGACTGCTGTCAAAGTGTGAGTTCGCGCGACGCGGCTAAAAATAAACTTTTGGCAACAATATCAACGGTCTCATCCTTGACATTTGTAATCACCGAAAAACGCTATATCCATATTGTTCTACATTCACGACACTGCGGATATAATCGACAGCAACATTTTGGTATTGCTTGATAAAATGTTTTAGACTATAATATATTAATAACAAAAAACATTTTCGCATCTGTGCTTATCGATATTTTTGCTGTTAAAAAAAAAAACAAAGTTTCTAAAAAAAGAAACTTCCGCGTATATTTTCTGAAAGACAAATACACACGCGTTTCCCTTCTGTGTGCGTATTTGCGGACTTCGCTCTGCGAAATCAGTTAAATCCACACGTTCCATTGGCTCTCAGACAATTTTTGCGCGACGGAAGCGAGTCGCCGCCTAGGGTCGGTGCTTCGTGCGGGTCGGAATTAAGTTGAGAAAACGCGCTTAAGTGCACGATAGACACGCGAGAGAGATCAAAGGGGCGCCGCATGAGTGACGGAAACCAGCTGGCGGACGGAGATGTTCTCTCGAGCCATCCTAGATTTATCCATCCGTTTTCTTTCTTTCTGATGCTGCTCAAAATATTGTCCTTGCCACCCTTCTCGCGTTCCCTCGTTCTCTTTCCACTTGGCCCCTTTCCACTCGACGACGTTTAAAGACGTGTTTGTCAGCTTTTACTTGTCCGGTTACGCGCAATGATGCGCCAGACCGTTCATATTGAGAGACAGTGGCGTTACCGAAAACACTTCAAGTTAATGAGAATCACCGAGTATTTTCATTATATCTTTTGTACAGAGAGATATATCCATTTTTTCCGCTACTTCTCTCTCATTCTTCGTTTACTCTGTCAAAGATCTAAAGCCGAAACGATGGACTCCCAACGGAGATACTTGTACGATTTCTATTGCCTCGTAGAAGAAAGGTCGTGGCTGTCAGTGGGACGTCACGAAAGGTGGTAGGAAAGCAACCGGCATTGATTGGATCGTTTCTACACCCTCAGAAAGGGATTTGCGGAGGTCAAAATTGTCGATCCCGTGAGACCAATCTTCTAGCGACATTTTTCGATCACGGTAGCACACGCGAGCGCGTCCTTAAAACTGTCCGAGAAAGCAATTCAAAAAAAAGAAAAAGAAAAACGATTTCTCACAACAGAGACACAAATTACACATTCGTGCGAAACGAAAAATCGACGGTGGAATTATTACTCGACTAAGGTTACCTTCTCCTAAAGTTGTTTATTAGCAGTTAGTTATGTTAGTTGAGTCGGAACAGAAAAGAACCGTTGGAATTTACGATTATTACGAAACACAATAACGTGAAAAGAAAGCGAATATTTTTTTCCCGATCGTCTTTTCGTCGAGTGATTGATTTTTACATGTTGTTATGTTCACCACCCGGAGCGGTACTTTCCAAGTATTTTTATGGGATGTCAACCTCTCGCATCCGTTCAAAAAGAATATATATGTGACAACATATGTCGACACCTTATGGAATACATTTCGCTCGGTCTTTTTAACTTTTATATCGTGACATAAAACTTTTGAGCTGTCTTCGTTTTGTCGTCGTTCAAGCTCTCACTTGTTATCCGTGGAATTAAAATATAAAATAATAATAATAATAACACGCGCGTAGGCAAACGAGAAGCTCTCGATGAAAAATTGAGGAACAAAAAAAAAAAAAAAAATCAACCAATGCTCAAAAAAGCTATGTGTCTTCGATAGAATTCTTGTCACTTTGTTTTTCGACGGGAGCAATGTGTTGTGTACATTGCGTAATAAGATCTCTCACGACACCCCTCCGTGTTATAACGCGGAGATGTAGCTTACGCCATTGGCACCGCATCGGACGGAGGTGCGTGTACGCGGACGGTTGTTTAGGATTACAACACACAGAGATAACCACCAGCATGCGATACATAATGCAGCAGGCATTGTGAGGCCGCACCGCGCCCTCCGCGCATACAATACGTTCTACCGATGCATTCTATTGTTGTCTTTCGAAATAAACTCAGTCAGCCACCACCTCCCCGGGGCTCTATATTATCTCCCATACGCATAATACATATTGCATTCACGACTCTCTCGTTTAGCTTGCCACTTTACCGTGGCGTATTTGACAGAGCGGTCTTTGAAACGACTGTGTTAACCTCACGCGCAAGACACATCGCTCCCATCTTCTTATTATTATTGAAATTACGCTGACAATGTTTCAGAGAGAAACATGACCGAGCATACGGTGCAAAACGTTTCAAAATGTTTACCCAAAGGAGATAGACCTCGCGCACGTGCGTGTCTATCTTTGTGCGTCATCTCTGATCGAGATGAAAAAATAAAAAAAATAAAAAAAAAAAACACGCATGAACATAATTTTAATTCACTCGAGATGCGCATCCTCGACGCGAGAACTTAATTCGGGACAAGAAATTCCAATTGTAATTTCATACGACGTTTCTAAGAAACGTCGAACGAAAAAAAAGAAAAAAAAATCAGAATACACGGCGCGCGAGAACACTATAAATAGAATTCCGTCCTGATTCCTATTTCTGTTCGAAAGCGCACGTATCGCGTCTGAAGAGAATTATTCAAATACAAGAGTAAAAAGACACACACACACACACAAACTAGATAACAAGATTTATATATAACATACAGATTTTCTCTCGAAAATTCGGACAATCTCCTGACAAAAAAAAAAAAAAAAAAAAACTCAAAAAGGAGAACTCGCTCAAAAGACTATATTAAATATCGTTTACAAAGCTTTTTCTCCGTGTGCATCAATTTCGGCCGCATAATAGCGCGCGACGTCTTTCGATGTAAACCACAAGTGTAAACCATCAGCTTACATCGTCGATTATCCTTTTGCCAAACTCCCGCTTCTCCTGTAAAGGTGAACACGTCGACGGATATACACAGGGAAGGCGAAGCGCGTTTCTCTTTTGTGGTGTGTGATCGAACAAGAGCGGTCTTGTGGATGGCGTTCGTCAAGGCTTCTCTCCCATCGGATAACTGGTGTACAGCGTCTCTCTCACCTGACAGGTTAAAGGAGGAGTTGGGGCGAGTATAAGCCGTAGCAGAGGGAAGTGACAGGCGGTGTATAATATTCGGAACTAGGCTCCGGGGTATAGATCCCGGCTTCGCCGTGGCAACTAAGTACCCCTTGGGGAGACGTAATCCGGGATAAGCCACGATTTGTTTGCTTGTCGTTAGCATCACTGGCGTTTGCTAATCACCGGACATTGTTCGGTAATGGATCTTCTACGATCTTTCTCTCACTCTCTCTCTCTCTCTCTCTCTCTCTGTCTCTATCACGCCGGCCTGATTGACGTCCGATTCTTCCGAAAACTTTTCAACCCCCCCCGACGCGAGATCGTCCCTCCGGTGCGACGATCCTTTGACGGCTTAACTGATTCCGTTGACACTTTTTCGAATCGTGATGCATGAATCCGCGATGATGCAGCATCTTTGTGAGCGGCGCGCGAAGAGGTCGAGCGTGTGCGAGCGAACAATTGAATTCAAATGCGCATACGCGGTGATATTTTTCTTCGTCTCGAGATTTTGTTCTCTTTTGAACGACGCCGTCGATTGAGTTGTCAGATTTTCACGCGTGTTTCTCTTATCTGGCGTGTTGCACGTCGTATCTGCTTGTGGGTTTGCTTATTTATAGCTTTTTTTTTTAAACACATGTTTTATTGAAGTAAATTACGAGGAAAATTAAAAACAACATATACGCGGCACGCGAATAATCTCAAATCCGTTTGAAATGTTTCTGTGCGTTTCTAACGCACACGTATGCAACACACGTATTTTAACGTTCGAAATAAACTGTTCGACTTAACCAAGTCGTTTCGGAGAAGCCCCAATTGAGGCAGCTTTTAGTCATCAATAAACCTTGAGATTGCCATAAAAGCGTGCGCGCGGATCCCGAGTCAACCTGACAGCTTTAAGCACAGCGGCGGATGATACCATCGTGGCGCGCTCCGGGCCCGATATTACGTCCGATAAAGTCGACGGAGCAAAGCGTGTACGAGCCGGCTGTCACGCAACGTCGTATTCACGTCGCCATGCAGGACGTTTCGTGCGAACTGGAACGAACGCCCGGGCCGCGGCGCGCGCGATATTGCGGAGACGTCGTTTTCCAGCCCGTCTGTGCTCGTCTCGCGCACGACATATCGGCATAAGTATTTCAGACCGGCGCGGCGCGGTCCCTAAACCTCCTGACAATTTACGACCTGGGCAGAACGAGAGAGAGAAGCGCGCAGAAACGTTGGCCTGTCTCCGGGAACGTCCGTTTTATCCGGAGCGGACACGAGACGAACGGCCGCACGAAGCGGACCGAAACGGTCATACGGTGCCGCGGGCGTTCGCAGATACCGGGAGGTGTTGCAAGTCCCGTGTAGTATATGTACCGCGAGTTTGTACACACGAGTCAAGAGAGAGAGAGAGAGAGAGAACACACGAGAGGGGCCCCCGACGCGATCTGGTTCGCGCGAGATTCGCGATGGTCCCGACGGCCGTGTGTTCTCTCTCTTTTCTCTCAGTGGCGTGGCACACCGGCGCGCGGTGGAGGACCGTATATATGTATATATATGTACGCTCGGCATTATTTATCACGACCGCCGCGGGCGCGCAGGCGGCAACTTTGTACCGGCACGACCGCTCGCAGCCAGAATCGCGATACAGCCGGCCAGATATCATTTTATTATACCTGCGGAGTGAGCGCGGAGGGTAGTTTATCAGCAGCAGCCCGGAGTGAGCCGCGTCGCGCTTCTCTCTCTCTCTCTCTCTCTCTATCTCTCTCTCTCTCTCTCTTTCTCTCTGTTTCTCTCTCTCTCTCTCTCTTCTTTCATCCACTTGATTCTCGCTCGTTTCTCACTCCACCCCGTGTGCGACTTCTTCTCCCTCGCACGCATACACGTTTAACGCCCGCTTTCGCTTCTCGCCGTCGCGCTCTCCTCTTCGTTTCTCTCATCTTCTCTCGGTTACCGCCGTCTCGTTTTACCGGCTCCGCGCGCACAACTCGAGCCCGGCCGCGCCAGGGAATAATATAGTGCTGGCGGGTTCTAACGGCGGTAATGTATGGCCGACATTCCGGGCAAAAGGGGGGCAAACCAGCCCGGAGGACGCCAAGGGTGAACAGGCCGAGCCACTCTGTCACGCAGTTTTCACTGAGCGTCTCTTCTGCTTCCCTCACCGCCTCCACCTTTTCGCCCGTGTCGAGAGATTACCGCCGCCGATAATTACGACGTTCGCACCCGCCGCACAGTGGGTCGGAATCAAACCGAAATGGGACAAAATTATTCTTGTCGCGAAATAGAGAAGCTGTTTCTCGGGTTAGATTTTTATTTCACTTGAGATTTAAAAAAAAACAAAAAAACTTACATTTAAACGCAAATAATTTGCTGTTTTACCCGGTAAAGATTTATGGAAATAATGTAGAAAAAAATTGTAATTTTATTGTGTTCAACAATTCTCGATAAGTTTTTTTTTTTTTTTTCGTTCCAGCTCCTATAAAGTCTCTCCTTGTCGTTATTCTTATCCTGAACCGATTTATCTTCGAGGAGTTCGCAGAGGGGTCGAGTTTCAGGCCTTGAAAATCTTTGCGGTTGTTGCTCTCTGTCTTTTCGACACTTGTCGCATTTATTATAAGACGCACGGAAACTGCGCGTTAACTATGTGCCCATCTCATTTTGCTGACCACGGAGAATCGGAAAGCATCTGTTTTTCATTTCTCGCGTAAACGTAAACAAGCAATTTCGCAAGACTCGTATTCGCACGTATCCTTTTTTTTTTTTTGTATCTTCCTCAAAGCCATATCATTGATTTCAAAGAACGATTATATACACGCACGACAATTTACGAGACGCTTTATCAAGCTTTCCGCAGATATAGGTGAGTATCTACTTAAGATAAAGGCGAGTTACGACGAAGGTGTATTTTCACCGGGAAAAGGATACACACATTTCGTGTGAGAGATACGATGCGAGATAAATAGTGTACTATTTCATTCCCGCTTTAGTAACATCGGCGCAATCGGCCGATGAAACGAGTTCCTCATAAGATATCCCCGGGAACAAGCTGCAGATTGCGGAGACAGAAAATGCTTTTTACGCGCCGTGAATATTCTATAGATAAGAACGGGCTCTCTTTCTCTCTTTCTCTCTCTCTCTCTTTCTCTTTCTCTCTCTGCCTGTCCGGCAAGAGGAGAGAAAGAAAGAAAACAAGAGAGAGAGAGAGAGAGAGAGAGAGAGAGAGAGAGAGAGAGAGAGAGAGAGGACGCGGGCGGATAGTTTTCTTCGTATAGATGCGAGCATTGAAATTAATTAAAAGAAAACGACGCTCCCTTTCTCGCGCGCGCCCGTTTAACTCGAAATCAATAATGAGCTTCGCGCAATGAAATCAAAGTGTAATGCGGGCAGAGGAGCGTGTCTGGAAGTAGAAAAACGTATAAAAACGCGTTAATTTAAATACTTATCTACACCTTGCACACTCCGATCTTCTCTCTCTTTCCCTCTCTCTCTTCTCACCGTCTACCGGTCTCAATCTCACGATGTAATTAATTTCATAATATTCCTTGACTTTGCCTCGCTTAATTGCTCACAATTAGCTGGAAAGCAGACTCGCGGTGGAAAAGAGAAAAACGGTCGCGCGAGGAAGAGACACACAAACGCTCGGAAAAGGAGCAAAGAGAAGCGCGAGGAACAAGGAGCTAATAAAGGAGGATAAGGGTAGACGGAGAAAGACAGGAGAATTTGAGAGGAAAGGAGAGACCTGATCTCTCTCTCTCTCTCTCTGTGCGTAGGCGCGGAGCAGTTAGCAGCCTCTCGGATTCCGTTAAGCGTTTAGTGGTAGAACTAATTACCGCTTGACTTTTCTTAAGGATACGCGGAGCGGATGTGATTGAAACCGCGAGCGTATTTTCTCCCCACGTTTCCATGTGTTTCACACACACACACACACACGCGCGCGCGTAATTCCCGCTGTTTATTCGCGCTCTCATCGCGCTAAAGAAGAACGCAGGTAAAGTCCACGCGGTGGTAAACGCGAGGAATCACCTCCCCCGGCTTGCTTTCGCTCGGAAATAAGGAGTCGACCGACCGACCGACCGACCGACCGACCGACCAACCGACCGACCGACAGGCAGGCAGGCAGGCAAGCAGGCAGACAGGCAGGCAGGCGAAAGAGAATCACGGCGGGCCGTGTTCGTAATTAAACTGACGCGAATGGGGCTAATAAATTCGTGCGAGGGCATAAAACGAGTCTTGTAACTCTATCGAGGTAATTGCGACGACCACGCCTCGCTGCCGCGGGGCTGCAGCCGTGGTTCTCTTACACCTTTTCGTATATACTATGGCGAACCGATATATACGTATATATACGGCGGCGAACTATTTACGCGGACGGTAATATTTCCCTACCCCGTCGGGGTGTGTCAAAGCGTCACGAAAGCGCGCGGCGCGAACCGGCGGCGGTGTCAGCCGCGAGGACGACGAACGGGAACAAACAATTAACGGAGAGCGGCCCGTTAACCTCCAACGTGTCTATTCAATGCAAACGACGCGCTAATGAAAGATAAATCTTGCGCCGCGCGTCCATTGAGACGCGATCGCGATCGCGCGAGCGAGCGAGCGAGCTGTGCATTACCGTATATCTCCCGTATATCTGCCGCGTACATCTCGCGTCTGGGCAACGTGCGCTTTTTTTGTTTTGCTCGTCCGGATTTCGCTACAGTTTTTACACACACGCTTCCCCAAGCGTCGGGTTGGATAACGGCAGCTTGGTTTCAAAGCGCGCGGGAGTTTCTCGCCGCGGGAGAAGTTTCCTTCTGGCGGATGGTTCGCAACAACAGCTTTTGCACATGTTTCTCTTTCTCTCTCTATCTCTATCTATCTATCTATCTTTCTCTTTTTTCTTCCTTTATTCTTCCGGATACACCGATGACAACAATTCTCCTACGTGCGCGTATTCCGCAGCGAAGAATAATTATTTCCACAAAGCACGCGCGAAGAGTGCGTCATCACGGCTAGTAGAAATTCAAATAACGTTTACAACGCGCTGTTATTTCCCCATCTGGTTGGCGCGACGCGCGTCTATTCTCGAGCGAGAAGCTGTTCACATTCAGCAAATTCGTATTCGGCAAACACCGCGAATGTGAGTAGAGACTCTCGACTTGAACTCTCTCTCTCTCTCTCTCTCTCCCGCGGCCACTCTTCTCGCGATCTGACATTGTGCAGCCACCTTAAGCCCACAAGAAGCCAACCGGTTCGGCCGGAGGCAAGATGGCCGCTGTGAAAGTAGAAGGGTGAAGAAGAAGAGGGCAGTCAGTCGAGGCAGGAGGTAGGCAGGCAGGAGGCAGGCAGGAGGCAGGCGAGCACGCAGGGTGGGCAGAGAGCGATCATAACTCAGGTGGCCGCGGACAAGCAGCGCTTGTTCCGTGCATTCGGAACACGGAACACACACGAGTCCGCGGCGAGTCCGTGGAACACGCGCTTCTTCTCCCGCACGGTCGCGCCCCGTGGCTTTCCGTCTTCCTCCCGGTTGCTTTTCTTTCTTATTTGCCCGTTCGCGTTCTCTTCTCTCCACCTCGCCCTCGTCCTTTCTCTCTCTCTCGGTCTCTTCGCGCGCACGCTTCTCTCGCCACGGAGCGAGAGAGCGTTCGGACGTTCCGTGGCGTGGACGGTGGCAGCCGCGGCACGCCAACACAATCCCGGGATACTACGTCGCGTATAATCGCGTGTAAAAGTCGCACCTGTGATCGCGATTACAGAAGGACGTTTCACGGACGTTCCTTTCAATATTTAAATTGGCCTATAGCGTTGAGCGTCCGTCCGCAATGCCTCCACGTCTCTTTGTCTCTCTTTGACGAAAGATCGATGTATTACGTACGAGAACACGTCAAGTTCATGAATTATTCTCTTTTACGTAATTACAAAGTAGTCGCATTGCGACTTTAATGTATCAATTTGCCGCGGAATATGTCGGATATTGTACTTCTTCAAAGCGTACGTGTTTCATCAAATAAACATGCGTTCGTTGTATCGTCTTGCAAACTCGGGGCAAACTTGAAAAAAAAAAGAAAAAAAAAAGAAAAAGAAAAAGCAAAGAGAAAGAGCACACACGGTGTGAACGAGACCTTAGAGTCGGTTGACGGACTCGAACTTTCGTCACCGACTATACGAGGGAGCTTACACCGTCGGGGCCGAAGAAGAACCGGCTACGTGGTCGCCAGCTCGTGTCCGTCCATCCGTCGCGCTACAAATGAAGACTTTAAATAATTTAGTCGCCGGCTGTAAATCCCGTCAGGGAAGCGACGTTAATCGATACACGCCGCCGTGTATCGCTCCGTTATACGGGTCTGGGAACATTTATGAATGCGCGCTATGAATCACGAGATAATAATATTGCGCTTGCGCGCGCGCGCGCACGTCGAGCTATCTCGAAGCAACGCGCGCGAGCACACACACATCGTTAAATATAGTCGCGCCTTAATGCTCGCGCGTATTGTGCGAGGGAGCTTGTTATTGCGATTATATTTTTCGTGCGCGCGACGACGTGTCGTAATACTGTCCGAGCATTGTTTTTACGACGTTCGGGAAACACTTTGTCCCCCGGCGTCGCGAAGCGCTGTCGTCGGGGGCTCTGATAATCGCGCTTCCGCCGAGAAACTGGTACTCCCTCTCTTTTGTAACGAAGCGATCGGATTTTCGGGAGAAGGTGTGAAAATTTACGCGATCCCGAAATGGACCAACCGCGTGCGCGCGCCACTTCTGAATTATTCGACACTCTGTGGCCGGCCGAAATATCGAATACCAATGTTTCCGTTTTCGTGTCTCTCGGTCTCTCTGCCACACATCGACGTATTGCATATTTTGTATTTGCGATTGTCAATTTGATTCGACAAATCTCGCTGATTCGTTGATTCGATTTATTATCAGATCTCACCGTCAAATAAAAAAAAAAAAAAAAAAAAGAAAAAAAAAACACTGGAACATTTACACGTATTGCGATTATTTGAATGAAAATGGAATTAAAGGGTATTAAAATAAAATCGAATTAGGTGTGTATAAATTTTCGCGCGCCGCTTATGAAGAGAGAGATATTATAAAATGTAAGAATATCAGCATCGTATTTAATTGCGTAATTAAGTTGCAATCAACGAGAGAAACTCGGTTACCGGCAAACGAGTGTTTAATAGAAAATCCGATCCCGCGGTGTTCGGCGGTCGCGCACACATTCATGTTTCCATGCTCATTCTCACGGCTTCTATTCATATTCCCATCGCAAATGTTCCATTCGCGTGACCGCGCGCGCGCGCAAAAGAGAGAGAGAGAGAGAGAGCTTTCGTTAACTTTTGCTTCGCATATTATAATTCATAATGGATATTACGTTGGCGCGATCTTTATACCAAACCGTTTTCGGGCAGACACGAAGAATCGATTTATCGGCCGGGAACGACGCTAATAAATTACGGTAATAGCATTAAGATAGATCGACGGCTAGGCGCGTAGGCGTGGAGACGCGGCGCGGCGCGGCGCGGCGGCGGACAATATTTTAGCCCGCAGTAGCTTTATGACCAGAGGTTACGAGCCAGGAAGAGCCATAACGCCCGGTATCTACCCTCCCGCGCCAACCAACTCGGCGTTCCTTGCATTTGCGGGAAAGCTCGGCACGGGTGCCAATTCCTACGAGCGTATCGGACCATAAACTGGAAACGTGATGTATGTTACCTTACACTCTCCCTCCGCCCTTGGCGCATCAAGTTCACTTGCCGCTCGACTCTTCATTCGATCCCGTCCACGACACGTCCATATGCCACTCTCGTTACTCCCGACGCGTTACGTGCCGGCGCGAAATTCGTTGCACTTCCCCCCCCTGCTTTCGCTGACAAAGCGCGCTCCCCGCCGCGCGCGCATGAATTTTTCTCTCGTTCAAAGTGCCACGGCGCGAGAAACGTCGTCGTGACAGAACGAAATTTGTTGCTCGGGACCACGTTGCGCGCCCAAACGACGACGAAATTAAAATTTCCGCGTGTTTCGTTTTGTTTCGTTTCGCGATCGCGCTTAATAAATATTGTGACATCATCGACGTACCGCAGGGGCCTCGAAAATTGGATCGACGCGCCCCGCCGAGTCGGGAGTGAAAGCAGACCGCCAGGTTTTTCGACTTCCGCGTAAAGTGCGAACCCGTCACGTACAAAGAACGAAGAAAATTACGTATATGTATATATACGCGCAGCAAGAATATATAAATTTGCATTCAATTAGTGAATTATTTCGAGTCCGCGCTAACGACGCGGCTCGTTATTGTCGCGCGCATCGCCGCGATTCTTATTTCGATCGGCGATAAGTGGGACACCAGGCGGTTGGAAACGGCAGACCAATATGAATAAATTAAACTATCCCGTCCGGACTGTGTGTGTGTGTGTGTATATCGCAAGCGTCGTAACACTCAGATGCACGGTAATGAGAGTAAATCACGGATTTATCGCCGCCCGTCGGAGATTATACGGTAAACACGTACGCGGTTTATCGTCGGTAACTGCGTCGAGCCATCGCGCGCGCGCACGTGACGGCCCATATTTTTCGTCACCTAAATGCCGAAGGGGGAAGTTTCAACACCGATATAATATTACTGTCCTATTCACTCTCGGCGACCTTTCCTCTGATGCAAACTTGTCCTCTCTTTTTCTCTTTCTATCTCTCTCTTTTTCTGCGTACGCGCCGCTGTTCCAGTGGCGTAGCTACAGCCACGGTCGGTCATTATTTTATAAGAGAAATTAATCGCGTTTACGTACATTTAATTGTTTTCGCGAGAATTTATTTGATACTAGAGCGACCCATTGTTCTTCTTTTTCTCTTTCTCTCTCTCTCTCTCTCTCTCTCTCTCTCTCTTTCATAACGTTTTTCTCGCATTTCAAGTTCTTGGTATAGTAGTCTGTTTAAAATGAAAAATTTAAAGACGACAATTGAATGTTTGTTTCAAGTTTTACATTTGTGTGAATATTGATTGAAACAAACACGCTTTATTCTCTTTTTATAACACAGATATAAATTCATTATGCATCCCGTCGCGTGAGTATCTCGACGAGATGATTTGATACGATAGAATTTTTACGCAGCTTTGTACAACATAATCTTCGAAAGCGATACGCTTTATCATTTTTTGAAAGAAATTTATGAAACAACTTGGATCCCAAACGGGCACTTTTGCCGAAATTACGGCACTGCCGTTGCCGGAGTTCTTCCTATTCACGGCGGTCGTACGTACACGCCTATGGACTTGGATGCGGCTATAAATTAGGTTTTATGAGGGAGATAAAATGCGCGTTATTATCTAAACGGCGACGCCTTTACAGAGATCGTGGCCCACGCTATTCTTTGACCGCGTACGTGTGTACGATCCCTTGGCTTGAAAATGTGTGAGTATGCGTGCGTGCGTGTGTGACGGGGGAGAGAGAGAGAGAGAGAGAGAGAGAGAGAGAGAGAAAGAGAGAGAGAGAGAAGTATTCACCCTCGAATACGTCTACGACGATCCCTTCGTAATACACATAGATTGACTGTCAAGTTCAGGGAATGAATAGGAAATTGGATGGGAGGTACGATAGCTCGACACGAGAGATAATCTTTATCGCGTAATGTTTCCATATTTTCGCGCCCAGGGTTTTCTCCGTCCGATGAAAGGGATTGTTGATGTCAATATTGCGCTTTTATGAGGACTATATAAATGTAAGACAAAAATATATCCCACAAGCGTTTCGTATTTTTTCAAAAATAAACTTTTAAAAACGGATTTCGTCACGCGAGCGATTATTTAGCCACACAGCATTTTCGTTCGCACGCATTTTATAAAATAAAAATGAAAGAAAAAAATCAAAGTATTTACAAAAGCAACGTGTTATATCTAAATTAAGAGAATCGAAATGCAAACACGATGAAAACATTAATCACGTGATATATATCAAGGCGTCGTATTTCTCGGTCTTCATATATCAAACGATTTTAATGGCTGTAAAGATTCGCGTGCGAAGATTTGTTGTTTCAGAGGCACGGATAGTTTCAGTCTGTCATTAATTTTACTACGACAAGTATCGCGGAAAATTTATTACCCGGCGTGCCTTTGTGAAGTGCGATGTTTTTCCGCGTAACGATGAAGCCTCCGAACGCGGGATTATTTATAAACCCGCGATTATACACACACACACACACGCGCGAGCGCACATGGTCGACCAAGTTGCGCCCGATCGCTCATTATAAATAGCCGTTTTACATTATACATCGAGCAATCGTGAACATCCGTTCTTGCCGATCTCTATTTGTCTTCGGGAGATAATTTATTTTTATATAAGTTTATATAAATGCGTGTGTGCGAGATTTTCGCGCGCGTTGTTTTATGTTATGATACCGTCGTCGCGCGTAAAACTCGCGCCGATACATAACATCGTCATATTAGAGGAATATATCGCGAATTAATATTCGATATAGCAGCGAGATGAGAGAGAGACCGGAGACGCGGGCGCGCTACGGATATAATCCTGAAAGACGAAACGTGCGACTTACGAGCGCGTGGCGACGTCCGCTATAATTTATAACGCCGGGGAGTCCGGGCAACAACAAGAGCAGCCAGAAATGACCACCCAGTGGCACGGTAAAGGATGTTCAGTCATAACATCTGATGAAGCGAAACATTAACGAGGCGATATATCAGTCGGCTCTTATAGACGCGAGCGTGGGCGGTATCTTGGGCATCACTCACAAGAACGAGCACGAAATGAAATGTGAAAGAAGTAATTCCTCGGGACTATCGGCTCTCTTCATCGTGAGGGAAGGTACAGGAGGAGAGGCTATAAGACATTTTCTCTGTGTGTTATTCGCGGCACGGGGATTTGCGAAAATAAATAATCGTCCGCGATATCCCGGTTTATATTTATCGCGCACATGTGAACTTATTGTTACACGAACGTGTGAAACTCGTTTGCGTCACGCGTTTGCCCGCGTCGATCGGAGGGTTTTATTCGCGGAAAATGAAATAATTGTCGCGCGCGAATATTTATTCCATCTGAAAATTGATAAGTTTGAAGCAAACTCTATCGCGCCACTACTTATACGTCGGTTTCGCGCGAGAAATACAACACACACACACAGACGCACACGCACACACTCGCAGCTTATACCCCGGTAATCCTAAAAGGAGGCGAAGGCACTTTGCACGTACATAGTGAGCAGTTTCCATCGACTCTGTTATATCATGCATGTATATTCATCCTTGGGGGATTATCGCGCCATTCGAGCCGGAATAAAAATGGTATAGCCATTTCGCTCCGATACTATTCCGGTAGGACAAATAAACGAATGTATGGATATTTAAAACGCGCCAAGGTGCTATTCCGCGCGTACGTAGCGAAACGTTTTATTGGAATAATAATTTCCAGTAATCGAGCGTGGTATTTCATGCGAATTGTGGCCGGTCGTATAGTCGTGTTGCAATTAGGTGATACCGCTTGAACGATAAACAGTCACCGGAGCTCTAAACGCGAGACTGTTCGCGGCTCGATGCATTATGCCGCGGTATTCTGTAAAGAGCCGTGACGCTGGCACGCCGCGCGTTTGCGTTTCTATTCCGTTGACAGAAGGTATGAAAGCTGGTCTCTCTTTCTCTCTCTCTCTTTCTCGAACCGGCATTATAAATAATCGCGACTTGTACGGTCACAGCGCCGCGCGACGCAGAACTCGGCGCGACGCAGAAAAATATACGAGCAGCCTCGGCGGCAGCAATGGGAGGAACATCATTACTCGTTAGTTTAAACCCGGCTCCGGTAGAGAGAAGCTAATGAGTTCGACATACCGGCGCGTCCGCGACGGTCATACCCGGAATATCCTTCTTGGCGATCGCTCGAATGTATCATGAATGTTACAAACACACACACACATATACACTGTGTGTTTGTAACCAATAATTAATTATTCGCAATTAATACGCGCGATATATTATTCGTCGTTAATTTGATATGTGAAACTTGTTCCAAAAAGCGCCGAGCGAAATATTTCAAGAGATCGCTGATGGAATAAAATACACCTAGAACTTTTTTTTACACGGTTTCTTTTTTAACATGATTTATTCACAGTTACACGATTTTTTTTTAACGATTTATTCACAGTTGCGCGAGTTTTTTTTTTTAATATATTATGTACCGTAATAATTAAATAAAATGTTTTAGTGAATGTGCATTATATGATTTAAATTACTTTTTATATATTCTTTTGTGGAATAGTTGTTTGCGTTGTTTAAAGCAAGTTTTATACTTTGTTGCCAATTGAAAATTGCACAACTCTTTTTACACGATTTTTTTTTTTACTCGGTACGCTTTCACCGTGTAAAAAAGAGGGTCCTGGGTGTAAAAATTTTTAGCGGGAGAGCAGATACAAATTTGTCACAAGAATAATGGGGGTAACGTATAAATGTTTTGTTTCTCTTTTCCAACGGGGGGTAACCATCATGATTACGAGAGAGATTACGTGTGCGAAATTACATACAAAGTACTCGTTCATCTTTCATTGCGGTTTAAGAGATCGGCGTGTCTAGAGCGCGCCGAATAAAGGAGGGCGGTAAATCTGTCCGGGAAGATATGAGCAGTCACGGCGGCGCAGCGCGCCGTACAGCCGCCCATTAGTCATTGGCTTAAGCCCGGGCACCGAACAGCTAATGAGGCCGGCATACCGGCGTGTCCGCGGCGATCATAGCCGGTGGACAGGCATAATAATCCGGCAGAGATTGCCGATCGGCGAAACGTCTGTCGGCGTGGCACGGTAGCCGCAGATGGAGCCTCGATATGGCTCGGTGGAGTGCGTGCGGAGGAGGGAAAGAGGGGATAGAGCGAGGGAGAGAGAGAGAGAGAGAGAGAGAAGTGAACGAGAGACCATTCCTGGAAGCCGTTAACTACGTCGTCGCGTCCTGACGCGTGTACCGATCCGTGTACCGCGGCTGCCGATTAAGGCCGCCACACGTCAGCCTGATCGATCGTCGAGAAATGACTGCGATCTATTCTGCAGTTCCGCGCCGAGCCGCGGTCTTGCCGATTACGATAGAATACGTGGGACGCGATCGCGCACACGCTTGCCTATCGTTGTCGCTCCGTCTGTCGAAGAGACGCGGAAAAAAAATGGGGACGACAGAATAAGTCGATATACATGCAGCTTTTTTTTTTTTTTTTTCTTTTCAGTTGCTTGGTTATATCGACACGAATTATATAAAAGTTAGATTCGCGTCGATCTCGATTTGATTACGCAAGAACGACACGAGCGCTCGACACACACGTTTCATCGGCAGCAAGTTGCGATAAAACGATTTTTGACGAGAACACGTTATTGACTGTTAGCTTTAATCGGTCGTGATATGTCTGACATCGCGCGCGCTCTATAGTCGAGACGATAACCACACGTTAGCCTCGAGTTAGGGTCGGGTTTTAGACGGTAAAATACGTGTCACGATCAATCGTCGTGAAATTGCGGTTTTTCGAAATTTTTCCAGAACGATATCATATCGTGCGAGAATATACGGCCGACGTTCGCCCGTACGTGGTGGTGAAAGGGATAAGACGTGTGTGGCAGGCGCACTTTACGACCGCGTGTTTCTCCATCGCGCGAGAAGCACCCTAGGCGAACGCGAGAACCGGCGAGCGTATTTCTCCCGAGATGAGTTCGGCCGATCATTTTCCCTCTCTATATGCGCATTCTCGAACGTGCCGCGAGAGATGCGTCTGCCATTTCATCTGTCAGGAAGGCTTCGGTTTCCCGTGCATACACTCGCATCATTATGGTTATGCCGCGTCCAACGAGCAAAATAACGCGCGTAATAGAGCGTCAGGTTTCTCCGTTCGTTTGTGAAACGCGCGCGTCCGCGGATATCACAATTTATATCCCGCCCCCTCCTCTCTCTCATCCTCCGGCTGAGAGTTTCGCGCGAATATAAGAGTTGGTTCTCTTTTTTTTTTTTTTTTTTGGATCTTTTGCAAAAACGAGTCGGAGACGGAGAGACAAGGAGAGCGCGCAAAAAAATAATTGTTAATTTAGTCTAACCTCCGTGGGAAAAGAAACGTTATCATTAACGACTCGGTCATTTACGATTCCGCGATAAGATCGTACAATACGCGGTTATTACATTGTTATTTCCATTCTTGTTCGCATGCCGTTATATACGCTGTCGCAAAAGGGCAGGCGCGGCGATGAATGATATAAAATGGCGCTACATATGTTCCACCACGCTGCATATTTCATTCGCCTCTTACACGACCCGACATATCGATCGCGTCGCGAGATACGTTCGGTTACTTGTACAAAAGTCGTTTCAGTTTCTCGCGCGCTCTATGTAAATCGAACCGAGTATTGTGCATGCGCGCCTCCGGTTTGTCAAAAGAAACAAAAAAAAACAAAAACAAAAAAAAAAAAACAGCATGATGTAATATAAAACTCGTTATTACTTCTCTCGTCTCGCTTGCCTTTGTAATCTCACACGGGCGTGTATATATAAGATCAAACGTGTAATCCCCTTTGGACCGATGATATTTTAATACCCTTGTTCGTGAAGTTGCGCACAACAGAGACGTGTCACAATGTGACACACACGTTCTTTCGCGAAAAGACAGCCGCGATAATTATCCCCGAATTCTCCGAATCTCTCAGATTTCGAGAACGTCCATATCCCGTTTTTTTTTCGTCCTCCTGATACTCCGTGAAGAAATTAACAGCGACAACAACCGGCCGCCTCTTCCTCTTCGAGCGCAAGAAAGAAAAAACCTCCGGGTTCACACAAATGCGACATCCGCCGACTGGGGGGCGGATCTCATTGTTGCGTCTGTATATATATCCGGGGGGAGCGATGGATGATCATCAGTCACACGACCTTCGTGCGAACGAACAAACGCGAAGATTAACCGTTAGGCGTGGACGGACGGACGGCCACCTGAAGGATCCTATCCTCGCCTCGGTGAAATTCACCGCGGTGGCGGAGGATCCGGAAAAGCGCGCGGACACCGAAACACACTCCCGTTGTGCGGTCCCGCTAATGAGAACCACCGCGGGACATTCGTCTTTCACGCCGGACACGTTGACACATTTCTGCCTCTCGACCGGAATAGAACAAGACGCACAACCGGCCGGAGCATCTGCCACGCGACAGTTCACTGTTTCCTCGCTTCCGAGACGAGCGCTTTAGCCGGTTGACGTGTGATATTCCGCCGCAGTATTTGCCTGTCTTATTCGGTAATTTATGTGTTTCCTCTACTCGCCGTTTCCTACTCACCGTCGCGCGTGACGAATCCTGACGATATCTCTCATCGAGAAAACACACGACAGGACACACGAAACGACTACTGTCGTCGCGTTCATGATATCGATCATGTCAATGCGATTCGATGTGATTATCGTTAAAACTTAAAACGAGCATTCTCGCACGCGAAGTGATCTCGTTCTTATTTTGTGAAACTGCAATAGAGAGAGAGAGAGCCGATGATAAAATCTCCTTCGTCTCGCGAACGTTTTGCGTTTCACGGATATATATATTGCGACATCGAGCGAAGTACCTTGAAGGTACGTAGTTTCAGTCTTATGATCGCTTGATCGTTATTTACAAAGTACATGAAACCCGAGGCCGCATTGTTATCACAAAGAAACACGGCACACGAGCGTCGCCGATGAAAGACGACGCCGGAGCTATTCCGGGCACAAGTCCGAGAGCGGACGGGAGATATAATTTCTCTTTATTAGATACAGCGTGTCGTTGCCGAGCGGATAAAAGCAAGGAAATAAAGCCAAAATTCTTTTGATATCGGACCGTATCGCGGACGTTGGTAGATAGACGCGGGACAAAGGGGTTGTGCGTCCCCTCCGCTTGGGGAGCGCACCGTCTCATCCTCTCTCTCGGAGACTAAACTGAGAGCGAGCGGCGGTATTAGCCGGCGGCATCTTGATATCATCCGGCGAACTTGCCAACTCCTTTATACAGACATTTATTTCCTGGCGTATCTGTTACAGCCAAGTGGCGGTCTCGCAGATTGTACTACTTTGCTTTTGCGCCGGTCCATTCCAGCGGTCCCTTCCTCTCTCTCTCTCTCTCTATATATATATATATATCTCTCTCTCTCTTTCTCTTTCCTTTCGAGGGACTTGCTGGAACCGAGGAAAACATAACCGTACGTCATTCGTTATTGTCGCGAAATAGCAATTACGTTGCTCATACGACGATGTTTCACGTACTTGGAAACCGTGAGCTTACCCCCCAAGTCTGAATCATATCCACCATCGAAACGTCGCTAACTTCATCATACACGCTTCTTTTGTTTGGCTTGAATGATACTTTGCGTAAATATCTTTTGTGTGTGTAGAGTTTTGCCAGTTTCGTGGCATTTGACGGGACGCCACGTCGTCGGTAAATATTTGTCGGTAAATGCATTTTGCATTCCCGACCCAAATAACCAATTCGAGTTTCGCATCTCTAAGCGCTTTCAGCAAAATGGCCGAGCTGGCCGTAGATCGTTCTAAAGCGGCCTCTAGCTCCTCCGGCGACCTCTCCGGCTTTATGCCAGCGAGAACAGCCAACTATACGCCACGCAAGAAAACACAAACTTTATACGTTACGGTGAAACTACCGCATCGAGGGGAACAAAAGACCCGCGCGGAGACATTACGGAAGAGGAAAATACGTGGCGACGAGCTGCTGCCGCTGCGGAGGCTCGTAAAGAGGCAGCGTCGAGCGCCGCTATAATGTCGAGAACAACGTTTACGCGAACGCCTTGCTCGCCACTTTTTTTCCTCTCCCCCAAATTGTTTCGTTCGCTAATCTTCGTACTGCTGCTAACTCCTGCAAAAATGACACGCGCGAAATTGCGGACTGCATATTTAAACAAAAAACAAAAAAAGTGTATATTAAATTAAGAACGAGATTGTCGAGATGTATCGAAATGTTTAAACGAATAAAGCGCGCGCGCGCGCGCGATAAATTATTTTCAACTTCAACTATTGACGCGGGATTTGAAATTGATAATAAATTTATTCTCGAATAACATAGCGCGTCCTCATTTTGTGCATTCTTTTTTTTTCTTTTTGCTCTTTAATTTGTCAAGAGTCCTGTTTATTTGATTCAATTTGTGTGTATTTTCGAAGTCGTGATGTAACGCGACGTTATCGCACGATGTTATCGGTGCGAAAGAATGTGGACGCGATTATCATCTACGTCGATTTACGCGCTTTCCAACGCATTCTAATCGACGTGGCAGCAAACAGAAATGCAGCCGAAGCGACGCCTGCCCACCTGTCCTCGAATAAACTTCCCTTCGGCGCATCCTGTACACGTGTAGAACGTATCCTGTTCGGCCTGCGGGCAGTGGCAGTATTTGTTAATGCTCGTGCGCGATCAGCGCGGCGCGGGCTTCGTGCAAACATGTCAGCTTGTCGCGCCGCAGTGACTCCACACGCGGACAGGGACAGTCGGCCCCGGCCGGTCACTGTTGCATGTCACGACACTGTTGCTATTTAGCCTTCCATCACTCCTGTCTTTTATGCCACTCACGTGACACGCGCATTACCGACTCTTGTGGAAGCCGCTTTCCGCGCTACTGACAGGTATGTTTTATACCGTATACGCGCCCGTCGTGACCCGGGCAAATTGGATTTTTCCATTGCGGCCGGCGCGGGCGCGCGCGCGCGGGTACGATCTGAGCGAAATGATTTAAGCAATTTCCAGCGACCGGTCGACGCTGGATAATTTATGACATTCAGGTGAAATCTTCTTCTTTTCGTTTATTAGTGTCACGAAAAAAAAAAAAAAAAAGTATGACAGGACGCTGATTTATGTGTAATAGAGAAGTGATTTAATGTTTGCGGTTAATATAGTTTTTTCGCTTTATCGAAGTCCGAGATATTTGTCACTTTTTGTTTGCATATCTGTCGTGAGGTTTTTGTTTGTTTATTTATTTTTTAACCAGCTACCAATATTGAATTTTTACGAGCACATATTTCATTAATATTCCTCTCCGCTCGGAAAGACGAGCCATCGTGATTCATACAACCTGTCCTTTGTGTTTAGCTCGAAGGAAAGTCCGGGGGACACTTACAGCATAAATAATGATATCTCCCTCGGTCCGCACTCAGCGGCGTTCTGCTCCCCAACCAATGAACGACGCCCTTCCTATCATCGAGAGTGACTGACAAGCACTCCATCAGCATCATATTTCCTAAACATAACAAGATTAGGTCGCATTGTGACGGCACTCGAAGCTAATTTACATTCTAATCTCCACACGTTTCCGTTCTATCTTCGAGTCTCTCTATTATGTTTAACGATGGCATTTTTATGCTACCCATTTTCGAAACACGTCAAAGAGTGTGATGCATCTCGAAATGGCAGTTTCTGTAATAATGGCCGAGGGAAGAATGGTTGTTGGTGTTATTTACATAAACATTTTTCTTTTTTTTTTTTTTTACATCTGTGAATGTAATAAACTTATTTAAATGACGCAATTTAAATGACGAGGCGTGACACTGGTAATAAAACAGGATTACTCGAACGATTGTGTGAGTGAGAGAGAGAGAGAGAGAGAAAAAAAGAGGAATGTAAATACACGAAGGAGGAAGAAGAAAAATGAAAAAGATTTATATATATGTATAACGTTGGAATATCTTGAATAATGTAACTCTCTCTCTCTCTCTCTCTCTCTCTCTCTCTCTCTCTCGCAAGAATGGCTCCACGTTGACAAGATATCGGATTAAAGAAGAACGAGCGAGAGCGGACTATCAAATGAAAGACCGCGTCAAATGGAATTAGACACGGCTTGGCGGATTAACGCTTGGCTCGACGCGCCGTTAGAGGATAACAATTTAGAGTAAGCGCAAGCGGATTGACAGTGGCAGCGTTTGCGAAATGTTCGCGCGAGCCGTCATCTCGTATCGCACAATCTTGGCAATTATCTCGCTGATGTCATACACATTTAAATAAGTCGACAAAATGCGGTTTTTGCACGCTGTTTCGAGCGCTTGTTGTTTTTGCAAGCAAATTGCACGCGCTCTCTTTTTTTTTTGTAACCGCGGAGATCAGAGATAATAAAACTGCTACTTATATTGATAATTTGCTACAATTTTTGCTGTAACTCCTATCTTTTTTTCCTTTTCTCTCTCTCTCTCTCACTCTCGTTCCTTTGTCCTCCAACGTGACAGATTGTGTAACCGTTTTTCTATTTATGAGTACGTATCGTAAAACTGGCCGTATTATGGAACCGTATAATGTCTCATTGTATAGGCGGATATACACGAGGCAAGAGGACACACGAATATCAACGTAAAGCGGGGCGAATCCGGGGCTACGAGCAATCTCGGCAGTGGATCGGCCAGCGGATGACAGGTATCGACCTGGATCAACATCATTTTCCTGTGAAGTGCCACCAGCTCTATCCTGCCCCCCTTCTTCCCTGCCTGTCCGTACGTCTCTTCCCAGTCTATAACCTACGGCATGTGTATATAAGCTCGCGCAGAGAGAGAGAGAGAGAGAGAGAGAAAGAGAGATAGAGAGAGAGAGAGAGAGAGATCGAGTGAGAGAAGCTGATGAGAGGGACGAAAGGTAAGACGGAGATAGAGAGAGAATTATTAGCTGGCTACTCTACTCCACTACCTACCGTGTTTCTTGATTACTATCGGCGCAGCTGCGCCCACAATTTGTGTTCCCCGTCAACCGTGCGTAAGAGAGCCGTCCGTCAACGTCGTGCCCATAACGACGCCACAGTATGATGCTGAGACGCCGCTGATAACCCGATATAGAGACACGTATAAAGCGTTCTCTCGTATGTAATGTATTCTTTTGTCTACCCGCGGTTGTGTCTTTGCAAACCGCAGCCGCGCGTACAGATTTAATAGTCCCCGATCTCTGACGACGGAGAGAAGACGACGGACGGCCAACGCGCGGACAGATCGTTAACAAGCGCGCACGTGCCTATAAATCATAGTTCCGTCAATTAAGCACGATTAATGCAAGCATTATTTATCGGCTAGTAAATATCGCGAGCGAACGTATAATCGCACAAAGACATATTTTACGCGTGCAAGTGGCAATTAAGTGGCAATGAGAGGGAGAGAGAGTGAGAGAGAGAGAGAGGGAGAGAGACGATAAAATTATCTCTTCCTGTGTCGATCCGCGCGCTCGCAATTCGTATGACAATTATATATGCGTGTATATATAAATGAGGCGGCGCGGTTACACAACCGCTAGAATAGATACAATGTATCATATAAACGCGTCTGTCTTCGCGAGACGTAATTGCTATTTTAACTGTTGGCGATTATTATTGAGAAAAGCCGGTGTCATAGTTACACATCTATCTTGGGCATCTCGCGAACACCTTCGGGCGTGACAAATTGCGCGTTGACACGTAACAGCGCGATTACATTGAATTAATTTTTTTTTTTCTCTCCTCCTCGATCGCCAGGCGTTATTTAACAGAATCGAGTCGCGAGCGTAGAGCCTTACCTGTTATGACACAGCAATAATTTGCTTCATATCGATGTGTGTGTGTGTGTGTGTGCGCGCGCGCACGATGTGTGAATAATTAATAAGTTAGATGTGAAAAACGTAAACCGCGCATGATTTCCGGTGATTATACTCGAAATTCAAGAAGGAAATAAATTGACTTCAAAGTTTTATAGACGATTTTCAGAGTAATTTCAGTGTGTGCTTTTACGACGCGCACACCGAGCGCGCTATCACGTGTAATACGCGACGTAAACGTAATTTTGCATTTTAACGTGTTTTTTTCATTCCTCGTTTCTGCGTTTTGCAGAACTTTCCAGATTTCGGTGTCGTACTCGGCGGTCTTTTTTTCCCCACCCTGTTTAATCATAATTTTCGAGGTTATCTGGGCGGGACTGCGAACGTGGTAGAAATGGACCGGCATTCGTTTTGCGGCTGGAAGAGAAAAAATACAGGACAAGAGAGAGACAGAGAGAGAGAGAGAGAAAGAGAGAAAGGGAGTGAGAGAAGTAGTTTGAAATTTACCGCCGGCGGACAGAGGAGTGGCTGCATGGCGGGCTGTCAGCTGTTTTCCGAATTCTGTCAATTCTTGTCAGTTGCATCGACCAGTTTAGCATAAAAATGCTGTTACGGTGGATGGTCGGCTTTCGAAGGCTTTGGCCGACACGGTACAAACGTATCGTATATCAAAGCAGGCGGTCACGAACGGTGGCGGGGGAGGGAGGAAATAAGAAAGGTTTTATTCTTTTTACGACTACGGTCGCCGTGGGCGGCGTCTGATATACGATCGGTGTTCAGCATTTTGTTGACGAAAAAGCTACCGCGTATATTAAAATGTAAAAAGTATCTCTCTCTCTCTTCTCGCGCATGTATACGCAAACATCTTCAACAACATATCTCACACGCGCTCACGAAGTGAATCAACAATCTGCGAGTTTAAAATTTATGTACAATTTTATATACCGCGCGCTCTTGTGCGATATTGTGCGTTTTCATTGCGAAATTCGCGGCTCCTCGAGCATGTCCGCGCTTGTAATAACACGGCGCAGGTGGGCGCTAGATCTAATCGAACACGCATACATGAATTTCTATTTCGGTCTTCAAACGAGGCGAGCTGCAAAAGCGCGCGAGCGCTTTGCAACGGTCTGCGCTTTCCCGGATTGAATTTCAAGTGTGCGAGAAACACGCGTACACACACAGACGCACAGAATCGTCGCTGATTTATCAGTCGGACGTATCGTCGGTCAGGTGTTAAACAAGCTGCCGTATAAAATTCCACGAACGGAATTCATTAAACCCATTCCCCGCTTCCCGAAAACTGATATCCGCGCGCGCAACACCCCGGGAGTGGCGCAAATTTCAGAGTACGTCGTACGGGTTTTCGGGGGCCTATTCCCCGGATGCCTATTTAACTACTGTAGTTAACGTAATATGACATCCGCCGCGGCGAGCGATTACGGGGGAACACGCGATGCAAATTTACGGTATTATCGTAATAAACAGGTTATAAAGGTTGATAGCTTCCTCGTGTATTGAAATTACACCACACTGCTGTGCCGGCTTTTACACGTTCGCATCCCGTTCGCGGCCGCGCGCGCGCGCGCGCGCGTGTGTGTGTGTATGTACACGTGCGTGTCGCGTGTGTACGTGCACGCTATTGCGCGCATGTACGTTTCTTCACGCGCGCGCGCGCACACACACACACACGCACACGCGCGCGCGCGCGCGCACGTCGGACGTATACAAACCGGGTACGTTATTAAGAATGTTAACGTATGCTCGTGACGGGCTGTCAGGAACCCCCTTATCCGGCTGAGCTCGCCTCGGCTGGCAGATATAAATATGCAATAGCGCTTGTCATGCGCAGCGCCTAATAATTGAATGTATAATAAAGAAGGCGTCGCTCGGTGTCATGCTGACAGACAGACTACAGAGAGACTACGAGCGAGAGGAGCGCGCAGACAAACGTCGACTGTCAATTTCATTTGCTTCTTCCAGCGAGTTGGCTGTCTGCTTATCTCGGACGTCTACCCGCGATTGCTCCCGATCGTCGAGAAACGTGGAATCGACGCTCTTCCTGTCCTTTACAAGTCGTGCATTAATTAGAAGATTTTTACTTCAATTCTCCCTCTCTCTCTCTCTCTCTCTCTCTCTCTCACTTGCTTCGTAATTATACTCAAAACCGACACCTTCGATGGCACTCGTCATCGTTTTCTTTTTTGGTTTTTTTTCCACGGACATATTTAGCATATAGCCGTCGATACGTCGACGTAAAGTATTAATTAAAACGGAATCAGATTTCATATCCTATTCTAGATCTGTGGAAGTTACGCACGTCAGACAGATATTTCGACTTCTTTTTTTCTTTCTCTCTATCTCTCTCTTTCTCTTCTCGCGTCGTGACACGTTGCCGAACATCGTCTGACGAGCGAGCGTAACGGGTGACGATAAAAATATCGTTCAAACGCGCGCGCGGGCGATAGGACGGTGGCCTCTCTTTATCGCTCGCCGAAAGAAGAGGGCTGTAAACGGCCGCTTCGATATCCATTTGAGACTGAGTGTGCTCTCCACTTCCGTGACAGCTAGGCAAACACTGAGCTGACGTTTAGAATAGCTTTTATTTATTCTAGCTTGTTTATTTAGGCTGCCGGGGATCGCGTTACCTGAGAGGCTTTGAGTGGCAGCGGGAGGGAAGGCTACCGTGTCAGCACCGGAGACCTATTGTCAC